>NC_134355.1:31068587-31108587 GCF_048569485.1 Anomaloglossus baeobatrachus | reverse complement strand
CTCTATCCATCCATCCATCCATCCAGCTATTGTTTATCTATTGTAAAATGAAGTATTTCTCCCAGATTATTATTACAATTACACCTGTTCTGTTATACACAGGTTTATTTCCTTTCTGTGTATTGAAACAACATGAAAAATATGAGAAAAATGGCCAATTGGACAATTTCACACAAACTCAAAAAAATGGGCCGGAGAAAATTGTTGTCCCCTCAGCTTAATATTTGGTTGCACGCCCTTTACCCTTGGGAATAAATAACTGCAATCAGTCGCTTCCTATAACCGTCCACAAGCTTCTTCCTCCTCTCACCTGGAATTTTGGTCTCTTCTTTATAATCTGCTCCTGGTCTCAGTTTGGAGGCGTCTCGTCTCCTCTCCTCTCCACTCCACAGCAATTTTAAGATCTCTCCACAGGTGTCAATGGGATTTAGATCCGGACTCATTCCTGCCACTTCAGACCTCTCCAGTGCTTTGTTTCCATCCATTTCTGGGACTTCTTGAAGTGTTTGGGGTCATTGTCCTGCTGGAAGACCCATGATCTAGGATGCAAACTCAGCTTTCTGACACTGGGCACTACATTGCCACCCAAAATCCTTCAGTAATCTTCAGATGTTATGATTCCTTGCACACAGTCAAGGCTCCCAGTGCCAGAGGCAGCAAAACAACCCCAAACATCTCTGAGCCTCCGCCATGTATGACAGTAGGTGCTGTGCTGTTTTCTTTGTAGGCCTCATTCCATTTTCGGTAAACAGTAGAATGATGTGCTTTACCAAAAAGCTCTATCTTGGTCTCATCTGTCCACAAGTCGCTTTCACAGAAGGATTTTGGTTACTCAAATACATTTTGGCAAGCTGTAGTCTAGCTTTATGTCTCTGTGTCAGCAGTGGGGTCCTCCTGGGTCTCCTCCATGTGCATCTTGAGCCTGCAGGACAGCTTGAATTTCTTTGGAACTTGATTGTTGCGGCTTATCTGCCATCTGGATTGTCCTGCGTTTCAACCTTCCAGCAATTTTTCTCTGCCGTCCAGGTAGATTAGCTACAGTTTCATGGGTAGTAAATATCTTGATTATGTTGCGCATTGTGGACAAAGGAACATCAAGATCTCTGGAGTTGGAGTTTTAACTTTGAGATTGTTGATAATTTTCAACAATTTTGGTTCTCAAGTCCTCAGACATTTCTCTTTTCGTTCTCCATGCTTAGTGTGGCACACCCTGACAGATTGAGACAACTTCTCCCTTTTTTATCTGGTTTCAGGTGTGATTTCCATATTGCCCACATCTGTTACTTGTTATAGATAAGTTTGAAAAAGCATCAAAACAAAGTTGTTTACCCACAATTTTGGAAAGATGCTAACAACTTTGTCCACTTTGCCACATTTTTGCAGTTGTGTGTGAAATTTTGCCAATTTGGCCTTCTTTCGCTCTTTTTTTGTGTTGTTCCAATACACACACATGAAATAAACTTGTGTATAACAAAATGTGTAATTGCAATCATTTTCAGGGAAAAATATGTCACTTTTTGGAACAACTTCAAGCATGGCAACACTTCGGGCCATGACTGTATCTATTGATCTCTCTGCTATAAACACAATTTTCCTCTTGCCTTAAATTTCGCGCTTGATGTGGCCTTGGTAAATATTTCTTTATTGTTTCACGTACTGTATTTATTTACTGACCCAGAGATCAATGTAAATATTTTTTTTCCCGAAACATTATCAATTTTTGAAAACCATAAGTAAAGTCAAATATACAGAGTATCACATTGTCTTACATTGAACTTCATGGGAGAAATGAGGTGAATAGAGGAGATGAGTGTGAGTGACCTGACCTGTATAACACATACACAATACATGGAAAATTGTGCAGACAGTTATATACATGCACCAAGAGGCAGACACTTATCCATACCTTAAAGTAAGCTTACAAAACTTTCTAAATTATTGCTTTTAGAGACCTGCCCCCTATGTACAAGAATATAACTACTATAATACTGTCCCCTATGTACAAGAATATAACTACTATAATACTGTCCCCTATGTACAAGAATATAACTACTATAATACTGCCCCTATGTACAAGAATATAACTACTATAATAATGCCCCTATGTACAAGAATATAACTACTATAATACTGCCCCTATGTACAAGAATATAACTACTATAATACTGCCCCCTATGTACAAGAATATAACTACTATAATACTGCTCCTATGTACAAGAATATAACTACTATAATACTGCCCCTATGTACAAGAATATAACTACTATAATACTGTCCCCTATGTACAAGAATATAACTACTATAATACTGTCCCCTATGTACAAGAATATAACTACTATAATACTGCTCCTATGTACAAGAATATAACTACTATAATACTGCCCCTATGTACAAGAATATAACTACTATAATACTGCCCCCTATGTACAAGAATATAACTACTATAATACTGCTCCTATGTACAAGAATATAACTACTATAATACTGCCCCTTGTGTACAAGAATATAACTACTATAATACTGCTCCTATGTACAAGAATATAACTACTATAATACTGCCCCCTATGTACAAGAATATAACTACTATAACACTGCTCCCTATATACAAGAATATAACTACTATAATACTGCCCCTATGTACAAGAATATAACTACTATAATACTGCCCCTATGTACAAGAATATAACTACTATAATACTGCCCCTATGTACAAGAATATAACTACTATAATACTGCCCCTATGTACAAGAATATAACTACTATAATACTGCCCCTATGTACAAGAATATAACTACTATAATACTGCTCCTATGTACAAGAATGTAACTACTATAATACTGCTCCTATGTACAAGAATATAACTACTATAATACTGCTCCTATGTACAAGAATGTAACTACTATGATACTGCTCCTATGTACAAGAATATAACTACTATAATACTGCCCCTATGTACAAGAATATAACTACTATAATACTGCTCCTATGTACAAGAATGTAACTACTATGATACTGCTCCTATGTACAAGAATATAACTACTATAATACTGCCCCTATGTACAAGAATATAACTACTATAATACTGCTCCTATGTACAAGAATGTAACTACTATGATACTGCTCCTATGTACAAGAATATAACTACTATAATACTGCCCCTATGTACAAGAATATAACTACTATAATACTGCCCCTATGTACAAGAATATAACTACTATAATACTGCTCCTATGTACAAGAATATAACTACTATAATACTGCCCCTATGTACAAGAATATAACTACTATAATACTGCCCCTATGTACAAGAATATAACTACTATAATACTGCCCCTATGTACAAGAATATAACTACTATAATACTGCCCCTATGTACAAGAATATAACTACTATAATACTGCTCCTATGTACAAGAATGTAACTACTATAATACTGCTCCTATGTACAAGAATATAACTACTATAATACTGCTCCTATGTACAAGAATGTAACTACTATAATACTGCTCCTGTGTACAAGAATATAACTACTATAATACTGCCCCTATGTACAAGAATATAACTACTATAATACTGCTCCTATGTACAAGAATGTAACTACTATAATACTGCTCCTATATACAAGAATATAACTACTATAATACTGCTCCTATGTACAAGAATATACCTACTATAATACTGCTCCTATGTACCAGAATATAACTACTATAATACTGCTCCTATGTACAAGAATATAACTACTATAATACTGCTCCTATGTACAAGAATGTAACTACTATAATACTGCTCCTATGTACAAGAATATAACTACTATAATACTGCCCCCTATGTACAAGAATATAACGACTATAATACTGCCCCTATGTACAAGAATATAACTACTATAATACTGCCCCTATGTACAAGAATATAACTACAATACTGCCCCTATGTACAAGAATATATGTACTATAATACTGCCCCTATGTACAAGAATATAACTACTATAATACTGCCCCTATGTACAAGAATATATCTACTATAATACTGCTCCTATGTACAAGAATATAACTACTATAATACTGCCCCTATGTACAAGAATATAACTACTATAACACTGCCCCTATGTACAAGAATATAACTACTATAATACTGCCCCTATGTACAAGAATATATCTACTATAATACTGCTCCTATGTACAAGAATATAACTACTATAATACTGCCCCTATATACAAGAATATAACTACTATAATACTGCCCCTATGTACAAGAATATAACTACTATAATACTGCCCCTATGTACAAGAATATAACTACTATAATACTGCCCCTATGTACAAGAATATAACTGCTATAATACTGCTACTATGTAAAATATTATGGATTCTAGCAGACAGTAAAATTCTAATAATATTGCTCTTGCACAAATATTTACCTATTAAAGGGACAAAACCACAAATCTTGAGGGGGAAACCCAAAGGAAATAAATGATTAAATAAATCATTAGATCTATAAATACCATTTTCACATAAATGCTGGGACTGAATTGAAAACCCCCCAAACAAGACAATAGACGGAGCTCATTATAGGCAGAGACGCTCCTCTAATTAGCAGCCATACTTATAAATAAGCGGAGGGCATCCAGAGAACGCTGATGATAACCTCCGCACATTACAGCGGCTCATTTCTGCTTGCCATTGCCATAATTATGTCCTTGCTACAGGAGTTGTCGCGCCCCTTTGTTCCCGTGTCCAGTTATTTGCAAGGTCACCATTGGTCCTCTCCATCTGGCTTGGAGCAACTGGATGTACTTTCTTATCAGTAATACTAAAATAAGTAATTTCAGACCATGTAATACTGCCATACAGTGCTGAGATAATCCTGCCATACTGAAGCCAAAATAGTACCCTTAATTGGTTTGTAAACAATAAGCCAGAACCAAATATCACTTTTCAAAGCAGTCAACAACTTACTTCTAATAATGCCGCCATATAGTGCTAAATAACGCTGTTTGCTGATTTTAGCCTCACATCCGTTAGAGCCCCTTAAGAAATGGGGACCTTGGTGATTGCCCAGTTTTTCCCCCAATCCCTTATAAGTGCTACTGTAGGATTTACACCCTTGTTTTGGCAACTATTTATAATGCTTTAGATACATTGATTCAGGTGAGAGGCACAAGAGGAGACAGACTGTGCCTGTGCAGCCGGAAGTAACATGTTACAAGCAGAGACAGAGGCGAGCCTACAGCTGTGTGAGGCACAAGAGAGGAGAGACTGTGCCTGTGCAGCAGGAAGTAACATGTTACAAGCAGAGGCAAGTCTACAGCAGTGAGAGGCACAAGAGAGGAGACAGACTCTGCCTGTGCAGCCGGAAGTAACATGTTACAAGCAGAGACAGAGGCGAGTCTACAGCTGTGTGAGGCACAAGAGAGGAGAGACTGTGCCTGTGCAGCAGGAAGTAACATGTTACAAGCAGAGGCAAGTCTACAGCAGTGAGAGGCACAAGAGAGGAGACAGACTGTGCCTATGCAGCAGGAAGTAACATGTTACAAGCAGAGGCAAGTCTACAGCAGTGAGAGGCACAAGAGAGGAGACAGACTGTGCCTGTGCAGCAGGAAGTAACATGTTACAAGCAGAGGCAAGTCTACAGCAGTGAGAGGCACAAGAGAGGAGACAGACTGTGCCTATGCAGCAGGAAGTAACATGTTACAAGCAGAGGCAAGTCTACAGCAGTGAGAGGCACAAGAGGAGACAGACTGTGCCTGTGCAGCAGGAAGTAACATGTTACAAGCAGAGACAGAGGCGAGCCTACAGCTGTGTGAGGCACAAGAGAGGAGAGACTGTGCCTGTGCAGCAGGAAGTAACATGTTACAAGCAGAGGCAAGTCTACAGCAGTGAGAGGCACAAGAGAGGAGACAGACTGTGCCTATGCAGCAGGAAGTAACATGTTACAAGCAGAGGCAAGTCTACAGCAGTGAGAGGCACAAGAGAGGAGAGACTGTGCCTGTGCAGCAGGAAGTAACATGTTACAAGCAGAGGCAAGTCTACAGCAGTGAGAGGCACAAGAGAGGAGACAGACTGTGCCTGTGCAGCAGGAAGTAACATGTTACAAGCAGAGACAAGTCTACAGCAGTGAGAGGCACAAGAGAGGAGACAGACTGTGCCTGTGCAGCAGGAAGTAACATGTTACAAGCAGAGGCAGAGGCAAGCATCAACAGTGAGGGGCACAAGAGAGGAGACAGACTGTGCCTGTGCAGCAGGAAGTAACATGTTACAAGCAGAGACAGAGGCAAGCCTACAGCTGTGTGAGGCACAAGAGAGGAGACAGACTGTGCCTGTGCAGCAGGAAGTAACATGTTACAAGCAGAGGCAAGTCTACAGCAGTGAGAGGCACAAGAGAGGAGACAGACTGTGCCTGTGCAGCAGGAAGTAACATGTTACAAGCAGAGACAGAGGCAAGTCTACAGCAGTGAGAGGCACAAGAGAGGAGACAGACTGTGCCTGTGCAGCAGGAAGTAACATGTTACAAGCAGAGGCAAGTCTACAGCAGTGAGAGGCACAAGAGAGGAGACAGACTGTGCCTGTGCAGCAGGAAGTAACATGTTACAAGCAGAGACAGAGGCGAGCCTACAGCTGTGTGAGGCACAAGAGAGGAGAGACTGTGCCTGTGCAGCAGGAAGTAACATGTTACAAGCAGAGGCAAGTCTACAGCAGTGAGAGGCACAAGAGAGGAGACAGACTGTGCCTATGCAGCAGGAAGTAACATGTTACAAGCAGAGGCAAGTCTACAGCAGTGAGAGGCACAAGAGAGGAGAGACTGTGCCTGTGCAGCAGGAAGTAACATGTTACAAGCAGAGGCAAGTCTACAGCAGTGAGAGGCACAAGAGAGGAGACAGACTGTGCCTGTGCAGCAGGAAGTAACATGTTACAAGCAGAGACAAGTCTACAGCAGTGAGAGGCACAAGAGAGGAGACAGACTGTGCCTGTGCAGCAGGAAGTAACATGTTACAAGCAGAGGCAGAGGCAAGCATCAACAGTGAGGGGCACAAGAGAGGAGACAGACTGTGCCTGTGCAGCAGGAAGTAACATGTTACAAGCAGAGACAGAGGCAAGCCTACAGCTGTGTGAGGCACAAGAGAGGAGACAGACTGTGCCTGTGCAGCAGGAAGTAACATGTTACAAGCAGAGACAGAGGCAAGCCTACAGCTGTGTGAGGCACAAGAGAGGAGACAGACTGTGCCTGTGCAGCAGGAAGTAACATGTTACAAGCAGAGGCAAGTCTACAGCAGTGAGAGGCACAAGAGAGGAGAGACTGTGCCTGTGCAGCAGGAAGTAACATGTTACAAGCAGAGGCAAGTCTACAGCAGTGAGAGGCACAAGAGAGGAGACAGACTGTGCCTGTGCAGCAGGAAGTAACATGTTACAAGCAGAGGCAGAGGCAAGTCTACAGCAGTGAGAGGCACAAGAGAGGAGACAGACTGTGCCTGTGCAGCAGGAAGTAACATGTTACAAGCAGAGGCAGAGGCAAGCATCAACAGTGAGAGGCACAAGAGAGGAGACAGACTGTGCCTGTGCAGCAGGAAGTAACATGTTACAAGCAGAGGCAGAGGCAAGCATCAACAGTGAGGGGCACAAGAGAGGAGACAGACTGTGCCTGTGCAGCAGGAAGTAACATGTTACAAGCAGAGGCAGAGGCAAGCATCAACAGTGAGAGGCAGAATTGACTGATTGGTAATTCTGTTATATCTTCTATGGGAAATTGGATGCAGCCTGGAGAAAATTCAGTGATGACAGAAGGATACACGGGGCTAGGCATCTTTAGTTGTGAGGTTTTTGTACACAGAGCTAGTAATATTTACAGATGACGTAACAAAAAAAATAGGTTATCAATATCAAAAGCCTGGAAAACCCCATCGGGAGTTTTAAGTGAATATTGTAGATTAATAAAATGTGGGGTTTCCCTTTAAATAAAATAAGGTTACGTCATGCGCAGCGCTTCCATTCATGTTTACCCTGCCGGATTGTCTCATTGTCAAAAAGAACCTGAATTTCAGGTCGTACAGTCCATTACGTAAGGCAAACAGTGCACCGAGCGTCGCTGCTGTGTGCTCAGTACACATCCTGATTCCTTCACATGTTGGCATCGGTTCAGCCACAGGCAAATGTGCCCAGACGCCAACTGTACGGGCAGCGCCAACTGTATAGATGGACTTATATAACGAGGCATAATACCGCCACACCCTGACAACTTGCTATAAGAATGCATTCACACACTGTACATTATTGATCAGTATCACACAATTCTCCCCGGATCATGGGACCCGCGGAGTGTGTAACATACTCACTGGCAAGACTGTACAGCATGTGGTGCAGCATCAATACTGCCCAGATTCAGGCACTGTACACCTTATCAATGCCTCTTCATAAGCCATAATGATCGGTTATAGATATATTATTCTCAAGATAACAAATGTCAGTGGAGAATCCTGTTGACCTTTGCCCATTTTTGCATAAAGAACTAGTCTTTATCTACACGGTAACACCACGAGCCCGGAGCCAGGGTTCTGCATTTACATATCACCCAGCTAAAGGCAGATATGGCCATATGGCGGTATATCCTCTCCCAGAAGCATTGCCTCTAAATAACACTGCTGTAATATACAAAGCAATGGTAAACTGGGGAAAATACAAACTGACATTACATTACTGATCCAGAAATATATCCTGTATTATACCCCAGAGCTGCACTCACTATTCTGCTGGTGGAGTCACTGTGTACATACATTACTGATCCTGAGTTACCTCCTGTATTATACTCCAGAGCTGCACTCACTATTCCGCTGGTGGAGTCACTGTGTACATACATTACTGATCCTGAGTTACCTCCTGTATTATACTCCAGAGCTGCACTCACTATTCCGCTGGTGCAGTCACTGTGTACATACATTACATTATTTATCCCATACTGATCCTCATATTCCTTGCCAGTCTCCTCAGCGTCTTCTGTATATAATTGCATACAGTGCCTACAAGTAGTATTCAACCCCCTGCAGATTTAGCAGGTTTACACATTCGGAATTAACTTGGAATTGTGACATTTGGACTGTAGATCAGCCTGGAAGTGTGAAATGCAGCAAAAAAGAATGTTATTTCTTTTTTTTTTTTTTTTTTAAATTGTGAAAAGTTTATTCAGAGGGTCATTTATTATTCAACCCCTCAAACCACAAGAATTCTGTTTGGTTCCCCTAAAGTATTAAGAAGTATTTCAGGCACAAAGAACAATGAGCTTCACATGTTTGGATTAATTATCTCTTTTTCCAGCCCTTTCTGACTAATTAAGACCCTCCCCAAACTTGTGAACAGCACTCATACTTGGTCAACATGGGAAAGACAAAGGAGCATTCCAAGGCCATCAGAGACAAGATCGTGGAGGGTCACAAGGCTGGCAAGGGGTACAAAACCCTTTCCAAGGAGTTGGGCCTACCTGTCTCCACTGTTGGGAGCATCATCCGGAAGTGGAAGGCTTATGGAACTACTGTTAGCCTTCCACGGCCTGGACAGCCTTTGAAAGTTTCCACCCGTGCCGAGGCCAGGATTGTCCGAAGAGTCAAGGCTAACCCAAGGACAACAAGGAAGGAGCTCCGGGAAGATCTCATGGCAGTGGGGACATTGGTCTCAGTCAATACCATAAGTAACGTACTCCACCGCAATGGTCTCCGTTCCAGACGAGCCCGTAAGGTACCTTTACTTTCAAAGCGTCATGTCAAGGCTCATCTACAGTTTGCTCATGATCACTTGGAGGACTCTGAGACAGACTGGTTCAAGGTTCTCTGGTCTGATGAGACCACGATCGAGATCTTTGGTGCCAATCACACACGTGACGTTTGGAGACTGGATGGCACTGCATACGACCCCAAGAATACCATCCCTACAGTCAAGCATGGTGGTGGCAGCATCATGCTGTGGGGCTGTTTCTCAGCCAAGGGGCCTGGCCATCTGGTCCGCATCCATGGGAAGATGGATGGCACGGCCTACCTGGAGATTTTGGCCAAGAACCTCCGCTCCTCCATCAAGGATCTTAAGATGAGTCGTCATTTCATCTTCCAACAAGACAATGACCCAAAGCACACAGCCAAGAAAACCAAGGCCTGGTTCAAGAGGGAAAAAATCAAGGTGTTGCAGTGGCCTAGTCAGTCTCCTGACCTTAACCCAATTGAAAACTTGTGGAAGGAGCTCAAGATTAAAGTCCACATGAGACACCCAAAGAACCTAGATAACTTGGAGAAGATCTGCATGGAGGAGTGGGCCAAGATAACTCCAGAGACCTGTGCCGGCCTGATCAGGTCTTATAAAAGACGATTATTAGCTGTAATTGCAAACAAGGGTTATTCCACAAAATATTAAACCTAGGGGTTGAATAATAATTGACCCACACTTTTATGTTGAAAATGTATGCATCTGTTAATAAATCCTGCTCTTGTTTGAAGTTTGCAGGCTCTAACTAATTTGCATCTTATCAAACCTGCTAAATCTGCAGGGGGTTGAATACTACTTGTAGGCACTGTATACACTGTGTGCAGAATTATTAGGCAAATGAGTATTTTGATCCCATGATACTTTTTATACATGTTGTCCTACTCCAAGCTGTATATTCTTGAGAGCCAACTACCAATTAAGTAAATCAGGTGATGTGCATCTCTGTAATGAGGAGGGGTGCGGTGCAATGACCTCAGCACCCTATATAAGGGGTGCTTAATTATTAGGCAACTTCCTTTCCTTTGGCAAAATGGGTCAGAAGAGAGATTAGACGGGCTCTGAAAAGTCCATATTGGTAGATGTCTTGCAGAGGGATGCAGCAGTCTTGAAATTGCCAAACTTTTGAAGCGTGATCACCGAACAATCAAGCGTTTCATGGCAAATAGCCAACAGGGTCGCAAGAAGCGTGTTGGGCAAAATAGGTGCAAAATAACTGCCCCTGAATTGAGGAAAATCAAGCGTGAAGCTGCCAAGATGCCATTTGCCACCAGTTTGGCCATATTTCAGAGCTGCAATGTTACTGGAGTATCAAAAAGCACAAGGTGTGCCATACTCAGGGACATGGCCATGGTAAGGAAGGCTGAAAAACCACTACCTCTGAACAAGAAATATAAGATAAAACGTCAAGACTGGGCCAAGAAATATCTTAAGACTGATTTTTCACAGGTTTTATGGACTGATGAAATGAGAGTGACTCTTGATGGCCAGATGGATGGGCCATAGGCTGGATCAGTAAAGCGCAGAGAGCTACACTCCGACGCCAGCAAGGTGGAGGTGGGCACTGGTATGGGCTGGTATCATCAAAGATCAACTTGTGGGACCTTTTCGGGTTGAGTATGGAGTGAAGCTCAACTCCCAGACCTACTGCCAGTTTCTAGAAGACAACTTCTTCAAGCAGTGGTACAGGAAGAAGTCGGTATCGCTCAAGAAAAACATGATTTTCATGCAGGACAATGCTCCATCACATGCATCCAACTACTCCATAGCGTGGCTGGCCAGTAAAGGTCTAAAAGATGAAAAAATAATGACATGGCCCCCTTGTTCACCTGATCTGAACCCCATAGAGAACCTGTAGTCCCTCATAAAATGTGAGATCTACAGGGAGGGAAAACAGTCCACCTCTGGGAGCAGTGTCTGGAGGCTGTGGTGGCTGCTGCATGCAATGTTGATCATAAACAGATCAAGCAATGACAGAATCTATGGATGGTCGCTGCTGAGCGTCATCAGAAAGAAAGGTGGCTATATTGGGCACTCATTTTTTGGGGTTTTGTTTTTGCATGTCAGAAATGTTGATTTCTAAATTTTGTGCAGATATATTGGTTTACCTGGAGAAAATAAACAAGTGAGATGGGAATGTATTTGGTTTTCATTAAGTTGCCTAATAATTCTGCACACTAATAGTTACCTGCACAAACAGAATCCTCCTAAGATAGCCAAATCTAAAAACCCCCACTCCAACTTCCAAAAATATTAAGCTTTGATATTTATGAGTCTTTTGGGCTGATTGAGAACATAGTTGTTGATCAATAATAAAAAAAATCCTCTAAAATACAACTTGCCTAATAATTCTGCACACGGTGTATATTTCCACCACTATACAGTATATACAGCCTCGCTGCAGCGCCACCCAACCATGCAGGAATAGCGCTAAATCCAGCAGGTAATAGAGGCGCCTGCTATCTGACAAACACCAAGTGACAGGTGGCAGCGGTGATACTCGGAGCCGCACACCTTCATTTTATGCTTTGCTGGCAAGTTTGCCTTCAGGTTATTGGTTCCCTGCAAAAAAGGCTCCAACCGTAAAGAATCACCCGGAAACATCAGTGGAAATTAACTGACGAGGAGCGGAAGCGACAAAATCGGAAATGTCACCGGGGATTATCCCCTGAACTCTGCAACAAATCCAAGGAGCAGAATTGGGCATTTTCTGCAGAGGTGGAGCGCAGCTCCGTGACCTAGAAACCCTCACGTGTGCGAGCGAGGAGTGAAGCCTAGAAGAACCGCAGAAGCTGCTGAACACCACGGATACTACATGATTATATAACGCTGGGCAGCGGGAGGACGGCCGTAAAGAAGGCGCGACATGTGCAGCCCCCAGGGCACAACAGGGGGCGCCGCAGATGACTTAGCGCCAATACAATATCAATTGTATAATGATATCATTAAGTACATTACGACTGTGTACAGCATGGTATATTGGTGTTATTTCAGCACTGTGTCGCGACATTCAGTTCAGCATTTTGAGGCAATGCTATGTATATGACCCGATGTAATATAGAAGATAGATGGTTACAATGATCCATTATACACAGCAGGTCATGTCACAGCTCACCTTCTCTTCTTCCTGTACAATGATTGATAACACCTCTATATACAGTAGATAACACAGGATTCACCACTCATAATAAGTGATGTCACAGCTCACCTCCTCCTCCTGTACAATGACTGATAACACCTCTATATACAGTAGATAACAGAGAATGCACCATTCACAATAGGTGATGTCACAGCTCACCTCCTCCTGTACAATGACTGATAACATCTCTATGTAGATAACACAGGATCCACCATTCACAATAGGTGATATCACAGCTCACCTCCTCCTGTACAATGACTGATAACACCTACATATACAGTTGATAACACAGAATTCACCATTCACAATAGATGATGTTCTACGGGTTGAACTAGATGGACTTAGGCGGGCTTTGCACGTTGCAACATCGGTAACAATGTGTTACCGATGCTGCAGCGATAGTCCCGCCCCCGTCGCACGTTCGATATATAGTGAAAGCTGCCGTAGCGATTATTATCGCTACGGCAGCTTTACACGCACATACCTGCCGTGCGACGTCCCTCTGGCCGGCGACCCGCCTCCTTCCTTAGGGGGCGGGTCGTGCGGCGTCACAGTGACGTCACACGGCAGGCGGCCAATTGAAGTTGAGGGGCGGAGATGAGCAGGATGTAAACATCCCGCCCACCTCCGTCCTTCTCATTGCAGCCGGGAGGCAGGTAAGGTGAAGTTCCTCGCTCCTGCGGCTTCACACACAGCGATGTGTGCTGCCGCAGGAGCGAGGAACTACATCGTACCTGTCGCTGCACCGGCATTATGGAAATGTCGGAGGCTGCAGCGATAATACGATGACGACGATTTTGCGCTCGTTCATCGTATCATCTAGGATTTACACACTACGACATCGCAAGTGACGCCGGATGTGCGTCACTTTCGATTTGACCCCACCGACATCGCACCTGCGATGTCGTAGTGTGCAAAGCCCGCCTTAGAGTCTCCCTTCAACCTTAAAAACTATGATACTATGATACTATGTTACAGCTCACCTCCTCCTCCTGTACAATGACTGATAACACCTATATATACGGTTGATAACACAGAATCCACCATTTACAATAGATGATGTCACAGCTCGCCTCCTCCCCCCTTCTTGCACAGTAACCTGAACACATTGAGACATTTTCTAACTTCTCTTCTTCCCCTATTCCTTCCCAGCTCGTCAGTCTTCCGACGATTTTTAAGACTGATACATAATATGACAGGTTGTGCTGCTCCTCTGAGCGTCTCCAGGGCTATTCCGCATGACAATCAGTTCCTCCTCCACGTGCTGCCGAGCCATCGATTCCACCGGCACCGAACAACTTCTAGTTCCGTCCTAAAATAAGTCTATTCCTAAAAAGATGATTAAAGGAAACCTCCTGCCGTCACCGCCGCGGCTGCTGCTCACAAACCACACCACTAACTCATCCAGGAGTAATCGCTTTCCTCAGTTCTGAAATCCAGCATTCAATACATTGCCGGGGCTGAGGGCAGGATACGAGACAAGTCACCCGAAAAGTGGACTATTCAATGGATGACAGTAACATCTCCTGTACTGTAAGACACCGGACAACAAAATACAAGACTCAAACAATCATCTACAAAGACATCTGAATGTGCTTGAGGATCTGAAGAAACCAGGGATAGATCACTAATACATAGAGTGGTTAGGACTCGAGTCCTGGATTAAAGTCCCATCAAGCAGAAGATCTCAATGGACTTTGAATGTTCTTCACATTTCTCCCAGGTTCTCCGGCTAACTGGCTTCCTATGAAATTGTCCTCCAACTGTGTGAGTCCCATTGACATCAGGCAGTGATATGAGTGATGACCATCTCTGTACAGTACCTCAAAGAAACGTCTTCGAGATGACCACCCAATTATGCATTGACATTGGCCATATAGGGGTTGGTGGTGTCCAAGAAGATGGCTAGTATTCATAATATATCTTGAAAATGAAAATATGTGATCTGTAGAATGGGGCTTTCTTCTCAAAGTGGTGGTATTTTGGAGATGAAGAGTATATCCACAGACAGGTGTACGCTTAGATACCTATATACTGGATGAGTTATCATGTCATCATGGGTGCATGAGGTCACTTCTGGAAACATGGTCTACTGATCTGGTAGTCTACAGATAGAAATCAGCTCATTTGAAGCCCCGGATCCACCAATGACCGATCAATTGCTAGGATTTTCCCAAAATTTAGAGAGCCAAGACCACCCAGTGAGAAGGAGAGCAAGGGGCCTTATTTTTTCCTTTAGGGTAGATATACACCTTCTGAAAGCCAGTCCAATATCACATGAAAGGAAGGAAAGGGTTACGCTAAGCCCAAACAACACATCAATATCCATTAAAGTGAGCAGGAATTAATCAGCAGCTAATTAAGGGTTATCCTGCTCGGCTCTATCGCAAAGAAGGACCTGAGCACCAGAAATCGAGTGACAATGATTAAACTGTATTTAGGCTTTTGATAATAGTTGATATCATTACCAGTGTTTCTGAATCTGCTGAAAAAACAGCCAGTTGACCTAAAAGCTTAGACCTTTCCTCCGCTTCCCTGACACTAAAAAGTCATTATATTCAGGGCTTTCCTGCAGCTTATAGACATTGAGAATCTATCAGATTGGAAGAGCTGCACATAATAATATCTAAAGGCCCCTTTACACACTGCAACATCGCTAGCGATATCGCTGTAACGTCACCGGTTTTGTGACGTAATAGCGACCTCCCCATTGACATTGCAGTGTGTGAAACGCATCAGCGACCTGGCCCCCGCTGTGAGGTCGCCGATCGCTACAAATCTTTCAGGAACATTTTTTGGTCCTTTGTTTCCCGCTGCACAGCAACATCATTAGCGACTTAGAACCCAGCCCGTAGGTGTGCTATAGCGTTCCCTTTCCCGCCCAGTTACCTCCGATTGGTGGTCGCTGTTGCGTTCTGATTAAGATCACCAATCGGAGCTCAGGGGGGGTGTAAAAAGGACACCTAGGTGGCTTAAGCACCAAACACCACGCCTCTAACATAGATGTGAGTCATAAAATAGAAGCTGTGTAACACGTCCCCAACGACCAGCGAGGTCGTTCTGCAGGTCCATATGGCTGCTGCGACATTGGCCAGATCTGCCGGTTTGACAGCTCACCAGTGACTGGTTAGAGACTTTCCAGCGATCCCAGCCAGCTCGGGATCGCTGGTGGAATCGCTAGAAAGTCTCAGTGTGTAAAGGGGCCTTAACTCAACTAGACATCAGTATATAATCTAACTCAATTAGACAACCAAATAATATGTAAATCAACTAGACATCAGAATAATATCTAACTCAACCAGACATCGGAACAGTATCTAACTTAACTAGACATTGGAACAGTATCTGACTCAACTAGACATTGGAACAGTATCTGACTCAACTAGACATCGGAATAATATCTAACTCAACTAGACATCAGAATAGTATCTAACTCAACTGGACATCGGAATAGTATCTAACTCAACTGGACATCGGGATAACATCTAACTCAACTAGACATCGGAATAATATCTAACTCAACTAGACATCGGAATAATATCTAACCCAACTAGACATCAGAATAAAATCTAACTCAACTAGACATCGGAACAGTATTTAACTCAACTAGACATCGGAATAGTATCTAACTCAACTAGACATCGGAATAATATCTAACCCAACTAGACTTCGGAATAGTATCTAACTCAACTAGACATCGGAATAATATCTAACCCAACTAGACTTCGGAATAGTATCTAACTCAACTAGACATCGGAATAATATCTAACTCAACTAGACATCGGAATAATATCTAACCCAACTAGACATCGGAATAGTATCTAACTCAACTAGACATCGGAATAAAATCTAACTCAACTAGACATCGGAATAATATCTAACTCAACTAGACATCGGAATAATATCTAACTCAACTAGACATCGGAATAATATCTAACTCAACTAGACATCGGAATAATATCTAACTCAACTAGACATCGGAATAATATCTAACTCAACTAGACATCGGAATAATATATAACTCAACTAGACATCAGAATAATATCTAACTCAACTAGACATCGGAATAATATCTAACTCAACTAGACATCGGAATAATATCTAACTCAACTAGACATCGTAATAATATCTAACTCAACTAGACATCGGAATAATATCTAACTCAACTAGACATCAGAATAATATCTAACTCAACTAGACATCGGAATAATATCTAACTCAACTAGACATCGGAATAATATCTAACTCAACTAGAGACTAGAGTCTCAACCTAGACTCTGATCTCTCTTTCAAGCCACACATCAAAGCCCTTTTCACCTCCTGCCGCCTCCAAGTCAAAAATATTTCCCGGATCCATACATTCCTTTCCCAAGAAGCTGCAAAGACCCTAGTACATGCCCTTATTATCTCCCGCCTGGATTATTGCAACCTCCTGCTCTGTGGCCTCCCTTCTAACAGTCTCGCACCCCTACAATCTATTCTAAACTATGCTGCCCGGCTAAACCACCTGTCCACCCGCTACTCCCCGACCTCTCCTCTCTGCCAATCCCTTCACTGGCTTCCCATTGCCCAACGACTCCAGTTCAAAACCCTAACCATGACCTACAAAGCCATCCACAACCTGTCTCGTCCCTACATCTCTAACCTAGTCTCCCGGTACTTACCTGCATGTAACCTTCGATCCTCACAAGATCTCCTTGTCTACTCCCCTCTCATCTCCTCTTCCCACCATCACATCCAAGATTTCTCCCGTGCCCCCCCCATACTCTGGAATGCTCTGTCTCAACACATCAGACTCTCACCTACCTTGAAAAGCTTCAAAAGGAACTTGAAGACCCACCTCTTCCGACAAGCCTACAACCTGCCGTAACCCTCAGTCTGATATAGCGCCTCACAATCAGCTCTACCCTCACCTACTGTATCCTCACCTATCCCTTGTAGACTATGAGCCCTCACGGGCAGGGACCTCTATCCTCCTGTACCTGTCTGTGCCTTGTATTGTTTATGATTATTGTACTTGTCCCTATTATGTACACCCCTTTCACATGTAAAGCGCCATGGAATTGATGGCGCTATAATAATAAATAATAATAATAACTAGACATCAGAATAATATCTAACTCAACTCGACATCGGAATTATATCTAACTAAACTAGAAATGGGAATAATATCTAACTCAACTAGTCTTCGGAATAGTATCTAACTCAACTGGACATCGGAATAATATCTAACTCAACTGGACATCGGAATAGTATCTAACTCAACTGGACATCGGAATATCTAACTCAACTGGACATCGGAATAGTATCTAACTCAACTGGACATCGGAATAATATCTAACTCAACTGGACATCGGAATAGTATCTAACTCAACTGGACATCGGAATAGTATCTAACTCAACTGGACATCGGGATAATATCTAACCCAACTAGACATCGGGATAATATCTAACTCAGCTAGACATTGGAATAATATCTAACCCAACTAGACATCGGGATAATATCTAACTCAACTAGACATCGGAATAGTATCTAACTTAACTAGAGTTCGGAACAGTATCTAACTCAACTAGACATCGGAATAGTATCTAACTCAAGTACACATCGGAACATTTATATTTGAGGGTCATTTTTAGCTATGCCAGGGGCATGGGTTCAGGAGGATGCGGAGATGAATGGTGCTGTTTGAAGGGTCCTTCAAGGCTCTACTATGGAGCAAATCTAAGAAATCATCAACAGTGAAATGTTCCGGTGTACACGAATATAAAAAGGTAAAGGCAGGAAATGTTCGGTGTAGGATGTAAGGTACCCCCGGGGTGCAGAGACGTGAACTGACAGTGGCGTTTGCACCGAATATTGGCTGCTCCTGTGATGTATTGTGTATGTATTAGTGCATAGACAGACTGTATATGGTGTTCCTCATGATCTTACTGGCAGGGAGTAATCAATAATTCATTCACACTATCAGCAAAGGAAAGCAAAAAAATTCCACCGCCTCGCTGTGTCTCATCACTGTCACTGTGCTGCCTGAAAGTGTACAATGGAAAAACAGTCATTCTATATGATATACCGTAGAGGGCTCACACCGCTATACAGTATTCAGCCCAAGATAGGAGTTATGACTGACAACTTATAATGTTAAGAAGCATTACAAGATCACAAAACAGGGATATTTTCTCAAGAACTGGCTTATTATATGAACACTTGGCACAAGAATTGCCTCATCTGAGGAACTACCTTCATATCTCAAAAAGTGCCTTATTATCTCAGGACCTACCATTGTATGTCAAGAACTGCCTTATTATCTCAGGACCTAACTTGATATCTCAAGAACTGCCTTATTATCTCAGGACCTAACCTGATATCTCAATAACTGCCTTATTTCAGAATCTGCCTTCATATCTCAAGCATTACCTTATTATCTTAGGACCTTTTTATCTCAAGAGCTGCCTTATTATCTCAGGAACTATCTTTTTATCATAAGAACAGGCTTAGTATCTCAGAACCTACCTTCATATCTCAAAAACTGCCTTATTATCTCAGGACCTACCATCGTATATCAAGAACGGCCTTATTATCTCAGGACCTACAATCGTATCTCAAGAACTGCCTTATCCCAGGACCTGCCTTCATATCTCAAGAACTGCCTTATTATGTCAGGACCTACCTTCATATCTCAAGAACTGTCTTATCTCAGGACCTACCTTCATATCTGAAGAACTGCCTTATTATCTCAGGACCTACCTTCATATCTCAAGAATTGCGATATTATCTCGACCAACCTTCATACCTCAAGAATTGTCTTATTATCTCAGGACCTATCTTTTTATTTCAAGAGCTGCTTTAGTACCTCAGGAGTTATGCTCATCTCAAGAACTGCCTTATTATCTCAGGACCTACCATCATATTTCAAGAAATGCCTCATTATCTCAGGATCTAGCTTTGTATCTCCATAACTGCCTTATTATTCAAATAACTGCCTAATGATCTCAAGAAATGACATATCTCTAAGGGCAGCCCCATCTCAAAAACTGCCTTATTATCTCAAAAACAAGCTTATTATCAAGAACTGGCTTATTACACAAATAACATCTTTATTATATCAAGAACTGCATTACTATCTCAATAACTACTTTATTATCTCAAAAGCTGGTTCATCTCAAAAACTGCCTTATTATCTCAAAAACTGGCTTATCTAAAAGCAGCCTCATCTCAAGAACTGCCTTATTAGCTCAAAAAAAAAAAGCTTCTTATTTCAAGAACTGGCTTTTTATCTGATCAAATGGCATTTATCAAAAACTGGCTCATCTAAGAACTGGTTTATTATGCAATGAGCTGCCTTATTATCTATAGAACTAACTTATTATCTCAAGAGCTGTATTATTATCTCCAAAACTGAATGACATTGATAACAGCCTTACTATATCAAGAAATGGCTTATCTCAAGAAGTGCCTTGCTATTTCAATAAATACTTTATTATCTTAATTATCTGACTTATCTCAAGAACTGCCTTATTATGTTGAAAAACAAAACTGGCTTATTATCTCAAAAACAGGCTGATTATCAGTTATGAGATGTTACCTTAAATAACCAAGTCATTATGTGAAACTCTGACTTATCATCCCAGAAATCTGAAAGGTTCTGACTTATCTCAAAAGACTGACTTATTATCTCAGAGGTCTGCATTATTATCATTGCAGAGATCTGATAATTTAGGTCTTGAATGGTTGATTTATTATCTAAGAAGTTTGGCTTGACTTCCCATCTCAGAGGTATGACTTATTGCATTAGAGATCGGAAATAGTATAACATATGTGATACCTATTATATTTTTCACAGACCTGACTTATTATCTCAGTGAATATGATTCTGGCTAATTACCTCCCAGACAAAAGTCTGGAATATTATCAATTTATTGTACTTTAATAAAGTGAATTATCACAATGGTCGGAGTTCTCATGGACGACTGATAGCTCTGACTTATTGTGATAGATGTATGACTTATTAGTTCCAAGATCTGGAATATTCTAAATGACTGCAATGTCACACATATACAGTACATTTTCTGTGAGAAGCAGTACTAGAAACCTTAGTTAGTATCTAAATAGTGGAAAGCGTTGATTTATCTCAGTGATCTGACTTATTATCTCAGAGGTATGGAATTATCATAAAGTATATGATAGATAATATATGTGGAATATTAGCTGACATGCTTAGGCATGTAAGAGGTCAGAGACATGTCTAATAGTATAAAGGGTCTTAAATACTGTGTTAGAGATCTGATTTGTCGTCTCAGATGAGACTTATCGTCTCAGAGACATGTTTTATGTCAGAGGTCTGACTTAATCTGTTAGAGAAAGCAAAGTTGTCATCTCAGATACATGACTTATATATCAGAGATGTATTAGAAACTTTATGTTTCCGAGAGCTGAGTTATTGTCTCAGAGACATGTATTACTATGTCAGAAGCCTGACTGTTAGATAGAGATCTGGCTTATCGTCTCAGAGAGCTGTGTTCTTTCAGAGGCATGTTTTATTATATCAGAGGTCTGGTTTAATGTTAGAGAAAGCGGAGTTATCTCAGATACATGACTTATATCAGAGATCTGACTTTATGTCTCAGAGAGATGAGTTATTGTCTCAGAGACATGTATTACTATGTCAGAAGCCTGACTGTGTCAGATAGAGATGTGGCTTATTGTCTAAGAGGGCATGTTATTACGTCAAATATGGGAGCTGCAGTATTGGAGATCTGACTTCCCGTTTCAGATAACGGAGTGATCATCTCACAGATATATATATGTTTTATTACTTGATCTTCAGACTTACTGTGTTAGAGACTGGACTTTACCATCTTACATGGCTGAGTTATCATCTCAGAGACATGCTTTACATATCGGACGTTTGACTGTGTTTGAAATCGGACTTACTGTCTCAGCTGATCGAATAATCAAAATTCTGACTAGTGATGGGCGGACCCGGACTGTAAAAGTCCGGATCTGTGCGGTTGCAAAGGAATCCGGGTGCCGGACCCAGGCCCGGGATTCCAGATATTGATTCGGATCTGGCATTCAGGAAATTAAAGAAAAAAAATAAAGGACAAATAAAGAAAATAATAATGAAGCGAGGGCTTCATACTTTTGAAGGCTCCGGTGTGTCTGTACACTGCTCTCACCGCCTCTCCTTCACTTCTTGGGCCGCTCATCATTGCTCATTCATATGCACTGCTTCCCCCGCCCACATGCCATCCTGGCACCTCTGATTGGCTGCAGTCAGCTGACACGGTGACACTCAAGGTGGGGGCGCATCTGAGTGCAACCAATCACAGGTGCCAGTGGGCGGGGAAAGCAGTGCATATGGATGAGCAGTAATTAGCGGCCCAGGAAGTGAATGCGATGCTTGGGAGCAGCGTGCAGCCATGCCGGAGCCTCGGTAAGTATAGCGCACTTGCTCCCATCCCCTTATCCCTTCTATCACCATTTTTCATCGCCGGATTCTCGTTCCCATAAAGTTATATGGGGACCGGAATCCGGCCCGGAACCGGATTTTACAAACCGGATCACGGGGATCAGCTGGTTCCGGTTATCTGCGAGTCCGACCATCACTAATCCTGACATATTATCTCAGAGGTGTCTGATATTATGTATACTATGATCTCAATAGTGATTATATATCCAGAAATGCCAGTGAAATATCTCGAGCAATGGCGGGTCTTACTTCTTGAGGGAAGACGCAATGCAGCCCCTATACAGTAAACCGGTACACCTATATATCTGTAGACTCCCGGGAACATTGCTCTATAGCGGAATGTGTCAATGTTGGACAAGGCAGGCGATCTGGATGTGACGAGCACCGGGCACTAAACTCTCGCATTGTTTTAAGTCCAGACTTAAGTAGTAGAAAAGAATAAACACATCGAGGCATTATAACATAAAGCAGGACGCTGTGAAATTCCAGAACCGGGCTTGGGAAACCATTGGTATCACAGATAGATTTTACACATTTAGATGTTTAAAAAGGGGTTCTGCGTATTTTTTGTAATTGAGGTCCTGAATTAATTAATTTGGGGGTGTCCAATAGTGAAAAACCACTTTAATATTTATTGGATTTCCTCATATAGCGGACACAGGTTCCGCGGCATCGTACAGAACTTAACATTACTTTATAGGTCCCTGTTCCCCATGAGGTTCATGATCCAATCATTGTATCCAACATAGGACAATTTTACAGCATAAAATCCACCAGAAAGTGAGGATTCCCGGCAGCACATATTGAATAAACAGAACATTGTGCTGCCGAGAAAAGTCTATGTGCACAGAACGATCTTATTACCGATTGTTCTGTGCACATAGAAATCCAATCATCAATAAAATCATTCTATCCACATGAATTACCCATGATTATATGTGCACAGAACGATCTTATTACCGATTGTTCTGTGCACATAGAAATCCAATCATCAATAAAATCATTCTATCCACATGAATTACCCATGATTATATGTGCACAGAACGATCTTATTACCGATTGGAATTCTATGTGCACAGAACAATCGGTAATAAGATCGTTCTGTGCACATATAATAATGGGTAATTCATGTGGATGGAATGATCTTATTGATGATTGGAATTCTATGTGCACAGAACAATCATCAATAAGATCATTCCATCCACATGAATTACCCATTATTATATGTGCACAGAACGATCTTATTACCGATTGTTCTGTGCGCATACAATTCCAGTCATCAATAAGATCATTCCATCCACATGATTTATTCATCATTATATGAGCACAGAACGATCTTATTAAAGGGAATCGGTCAGCAGCTTTTTGGTATGTATCGTATTTTTTTTTTTTTATTATAAGATGCACTTTTCCTCCCAAAAATTTGGGAGGAAAATGAGGGGTGCGTCTTATAATCCGAATGTAGCTTACCAGGAGATGCTGGAGAGGGGTCACAGGAGTCAGGGGAAATGCTACGGGTGGTGCACTGAGCTGCACGCGGTGTGCTATGCTGTATGTGGTGCTGCACGCTGTCAAACAGGGGCTGCCATCTTGAAATGTTGGCTGTGCGGGCTTTGAATAATTGCGCCTGGAGTTGGCGCATGCGCAGATTGAGCTCTCAGCTCAAGATCTCCTCTGTGCACGCGCCGCCCCCGGCCCATTCATTTCTCAGCAGCTGGCTTAAGGAAAATGGCCCCTGGAGGTGGCGTGTGCGCAGATGAGATCTCGGCTCGTCATTGAGCCGACTCCGGGCAACATTTCATTGAGTCCGCACCGCCGACAGTTTCTGGATGCTCCTCCTGCCTCACAAGCATCTGAGACACCCACCGCACCGCCTGCAGCATCGACATACTACAGCACCAACCCTGCCTCCGGTGACCTCGCTCCACCACCATTGCCGCTACCTGTCCAGAAAGACACCACGGGATTATGAGACGGATTCTATATTTTTTTTTCCTTTTATTTTCTTTAAAATTGGGGTGCATCTTATAAAATGAAAAATTCGGTAATCTAAAGACCGCATTCTGCAAGGGTTAACACAGAGAATTCAGGGATGCCTGTCGTCTCACAGTTTCTTTATTTGCTATGTTTGTTTAAGCAGCAGGACAGTTATCATTGATTGGACTACAATGTCACGTGCACGGAAGTCCGACACTCCCCCGTGTCTCTAGTCAGTACATAACACTACACTGTGTGATGGTACAGTGACAGCTCCTACTACTGGAATAACATCATTAATCCAGTCATTTTGCCTCTGTATGAAGAATACCGGCCTAATATCATCTTTGTGGACGACAATGCTTCAGCTCATCGAGGTCACATCATTAGGGATCGGCTGCTGGAGACTGGGGGACCTCAAGTGGAGCGGCTACACTTTCTCCAGACCTGAATCCGATAGAAAACCTATGGATCAGCTGAGCCGCAGTGGAGAGGCAATAACTCTGTACTCCAGAACCTCAAAGACCTGTGGGCCGCCCTTCAGGAAGAGTGGGATGCCGGCCTCTGGAGACAATAACTCCACTGGTGACCAGCAGGAGGCGTCGTTATCAGCTGTAATTGAAGCTCAAGGCCACATGATAAGTTATTGAGGCACTGACATATTTTGGAGGGGGGGGGTGTACTCAGCACTGGTGTTGGCTTTTGTTTCAATAAATTGTTTGAGATGAAGAAATCCCCATTGCTGCTGCTACATAAATGCCCGACTATCATAATATAATATCACTGTAGCGTGCACTCTTTATATTTTACATATATTTCCCCGAAAGCCAAATATCCTAAACGTTTTGTGACTAGTCTATATACATGCATGCAGTGGGTGAAATAAGTATTGAACACATCAACGATATTCTAAGTCAATATATTTCAGATGGTGGTAACAACCCATCCAATCTATACAGGCAAAGAAAGCAAAGATGTCCAAGAATTATGTGTAATAATGAGAAATGACACAGGAAAAAAAGTATTGAACACATGAAGAAAGTGGTGCAAAAAGCCATGGAAAGTCATGACACCAGCTGAAATCTATCAGTAATTAGAAAGCAATCCTGCCACTTATTGAAAAACAATATGAGCTGGTTCACCTGATGGCCTATAAAAAGGAGTCTCATTACCAAGGTGCCACACAAGAAACGTCTCATGATGGGTGAAACCAGTGAGCGGTTTCAAATCCTTTGCAATCTTATTGTTGCAAAATATACTGATGACATTGGTTGCAGAAGAATTGCTAAACTACTGAAGGCTCCAGTGAGCACTGTTGGGACCATAATTTGGAAGTAGAAAGAACATCATTTCACCATAAACCGGCCACGACCAGGGGCTCCCCGCAAGATTTCAGACAGAGGAGTGACAAGAGTTATCAGAAGAGTTGTCCAAGAGCTAAGTAAAACCTGAGGAGAGCTACAGAAAGACCTGGAATAAGAAGGTACAATTGTTTCAAAGAAAACAATAAGTAATGCACTCCCCCTCTATGGCCTGTATGCACGCTCCTGTATGCACGCTCCTGTATGCACGCTCAATGTATGCACGGTCAATGTATGCACGCTCAATGTATGCACGCTCAATGTATGCACGCTCCTGTATGCACGCTCAATGTATGCACGCTCAATGTATGCACGCTCAATGTATGCACGCTCAATGTATGCACGGTCAATGTATGCACGGTCAATGTATGCACGCTCAATGTATGCACGCTCAATGTATGCACGTTCCTGTAGACTACACAAGACTCCATTGCTGAACAAAAACCATGTTCAAGTGTGTTTAAACATTTAGACAAGCCTGTGAAATACTGGGAGAATATAGTCAGATGAGAGCAAAATTGATCTCTTTGGAGTCCATAATACACACCATGTTTGGAGGTCAAAAGGTAAATTACCCCCAAAAATCACCAACAACAGTGAAGTGTGGAGGTGGGAACATCATGGTGTGGGGCTCTTTTACAGCGTACGGCACTGGCAAACTTCATATAATTGAAGGAAGAATGAATGGATAATTGTACAGAGCCATTCCTGCTAAAAAATCTCCTGCCATCTACAAAGTTGATGAAGATGAAATGAGGATGGAGATTTCAGGAAGACAATGATCCCAAACACACAGCCAAGGAAAGAAAATAAATCTGCTAGAATGGCCGAGCCGATCACCGGAGCTGAATCCAATAGAAGTAACTAAAGCTCAGAGTTCATAGAAGGAGCCGGAACCTGCAGGATGTGAAGAGTGTTTGTGTGAAAGAATGGTCCAAAATCCCACCTGAGCAATGCAGGCGACTTGGTTCTCCATATAGGAGACTTGTTTCTCTATATAAGAGACTCGTTTCTCCATATAAGAGACTCGTTTCTCCATATAAGAGACTCGTTTCTCCATATAAGAGACTCGTTTCTCCATATAAGAGACTCGTTTCTCCATATAAGAGACTCGTTTCTCCATATAAGAGACTCGTTTCTCCATATAAGAGACTCGTTTCTCCATATAAGAGACTCGTTTCTCCAGATAGGAGACTCGTTTCTCCCTATAGGAGGCTCGTTTCTCCCTATAGGAGGCTCGTTTCTCCCTATAGGAGGCTCGTTTCTCCAGATAGGAGACTCGTTTCTCCAGATAGGAGACTCGTTTCTCCAGATAGGAGACTCGTTTCTCCAGATAGGAGACTCGTTTCTCCAGATAGGAGACTCGTTTCTCCAGATAGGAGACTCGTTTCTTCATATAAGAGACTCGTTTCTCCATATAAGAGACTCGTTTCTCCATATAAGAGACTCGTTTCTCCATATAAGAGACTCGTTTCTCCATATAAAGAGACTCGTTTCTCCATATAAGAGACTTGTTTCTCCAGATAGGAGACTTGTTTCTCCCTATAGGAGGCTCGTTTCTCCCTATAGGAGGCTCGTTTCTCCCTATAGGAGGCTCGTTTCTCCCTATAGGAGGCTCGTTTCTCCAGATAGGAGACTCGTTTCTCCAGATAGGAGACTCGTTTCTCCAGATAGGAGACTCGTTTCTCCAGATGGGAGACTCGTTTCTCCAGATAGGAGACTCGTTTCTCCAGATAGGAGACTCGTTTCTCCAGATAGGAGGCTCGTTTCTCCCTATAGGAGGCTCGTTTCTCCCTATATGAGGCTCGTTTCTCCAGATAGGAGACTCGTTTCTCCAGATAGGAGGCTTGTTTCTCCAGATAGGAGGCTTGTTTCTCCAGATAGGAGGCTTGTTTCTCCAGATAGGAGGCTTGTTTCTCCATATAGGAGGCTTGTTTCTCCATATAGGAGACTTCTTTCTCCATATAGGAGGCATCTGGAAGCTTCATCACCAACAAAGGCTTTTGTAAGAAGTATTAAATACATTTCAGTAAGCGTGTTCAATACTTTTTCCCTGTGTAATTTTTCATTAGCACACTTCACTAAATTTATGGACATCTATGGTTTGATTTCTTTGCCTGTGTGGATTGGATGGGTTGTTACCGACATCTGGTGAGAAATTCATATCAATAGCAGCTTTAGAAATACAGTTACTTAGAAAATGGGTGATGTGTTCAATACTAATATATATATAATGAGGTGGTGTACACACACAGTGCCGCCGGATCCGCTGTGAGCAGAGGCAGCGGTGACACTTTCCCCCCTATGTGATGTAGCAGCACTGATCCTCGGCCAGACCGCCTGCCTGCGATGTCGGACCAAACATGGCCTGTGTGGAAGGCAGTGGGGGGCGGCGGGATAATCTTGGCCTGACGGATAGCAACCAGTGTTTATAAACACCAAAACACGGGGATCAGTTGTCCGGGCGATAAATTATGACTGAATAGCAGAGTGCAAAAATACATCTCCCAAAAATAAAGCCGGCAGCCGCAGGAGGACGGCAGCGAGACACGCAGCCGCACTGTATACTGCGCGTGGTGTATGTACAGAGCGGGTCACACTCAGGGCAGGATGGAAACTCCAGGGGGATCAGCTCTGAACATTTTACAGTACGGATGTAGCAGAGCCGAATGTGTCACTCTCCTCTGTGAAGGCTTCACACGACTTGGATCTCACCAAGGAGCAGGGTATAGACACCGGCCTATGTAACACCACACAACAGGGTCCTTTATTGAGAATTGTGCCAGATGACAAACTCAGCTCTGCTACATCCCACAATCTCGCTGGAAAATAACACTGGAAGCCAAGAAGACCAGATCTTACTCCACCCGAGTGGCACCCCAGCACCCGGGACAAGACAAGTGAACCGCGTGCCCCATCTGTGGACCAGTAGCACCCCTTTCTCCCCAACCACATGTAGTGAATTTTAAGAAAATACAAAGGTCTTCCTAGTTGCCCTTTAACCTCCTTCTTGAGTTTTTCTTGTTTTGTTGAAATCTGACATCAAATTTTAAAAATAAATAAATTGTATACATTTTTATTTGTACTCTTTATTTTTTATGTTTCTTTTTTTCGTTTATGTAACTATTTTATTACTCTCACCCCAACCGTAGCCCTTAACCCTAACCATAGCCCTAACCCTTACTATACCCCTACCCGTACTCCTATCCCTAACCCTAACTGTAACCCTAACCATAGTCCTAACCCTAACTGTAACCCTAACCATAGCCCTAACCCTTACTATACCCCTACCTCTACTCCTATCCCTAACCCTAACTGTAACCCTACCCATAGCCCTCACCCTACCTGTAACCCTACCCATAGCCTTAACCCTAACTGTAACCCTAACCATAGCCCTAACCATAGCCCTAACATTAACTGTAACCCTAACCATAGCCCTAACATTAACTGTAACCCTAACCATAGCCCTAACCCTTACTATACCCCTACCCGTACTCCTATCCCTAACCCTAACCCTAACCCTACCCATAGCCCTCACCCTAACTGTAACCCTAACCATAGCCCTAACATTAACTGTAACCCTAACCATAGCCCTAACCCTTACTATACCCCTACCTCTACTCCTATCCCTAACCCTACCCATAGCCTTAACCCTAACTGTAACCCTACCCATAGCCTTAACCCTAACTGTAACCCTAACCATAGCCTTAACCCTAACTGTAACCCTAACCATAGCCCTAACCCTAACTGTAACCCTAACCATAGCCCTAACCCTAACTGTAACCCTAACCATAGCCCTAACCCTAACTGTAACCCTAACCATAGCCCTAACCCTAACTGTAACCCTAACCATAGCCCTAACCCTAACTGTAACCCTAACCATAGCCCTAACCCTAACTGTAACCCTAACCATAGCCCTAACCCTAACTGTAACCCTAACCATAGCCCTAACCCTTACTATACCCCTACCTGTACTCCTATCCCTAGCCCTAATCCTAACTGTAGCCCTAACCCTAACCATAGTGCTAACTTTAACTGTAGCCCCAACCATATAGACCTAACCCTAATCTTAACTGTAACCCTACCCATAGCCTTAACCCTAACTGTAACCATAGCCCTAACCCTAACTGTAACCCTACCCATAGCACTAACCCTAACTGTAACCCTACCCATAGCACTAACCCTAACTGTAACCCTACCCATAGCACTAACCCTAACTGTAGCCCTACCCATAGCACTAACCCTAACTGTAACCCTACCCATAGCCTTAACCCTAACTGTAACCATAGCCCTAACCCTAACTGTAACCCTACCCATAGCACTAACCCTAACTGTAACCCTACCCATAGCCTTAACCCTAACTGTAACCATAGCCCTAACCCTAACTGTAACCCTACCCATAGCACTAACCCTAACTGTAACCCTACCCATAGCACTAACCCTAACTGTAACCCTAACCATGGCCCTAACTGTAACCCTAACCATGGCCCTAACCCTAACTGTAACCCTAACCATGGCCCTATCACTAGCCAGCCCTGAAGGTGGACCAAAGCCGGAGGAAGCTGCAAGGGCCAGGGAGAGGTAATATGTTTATGTATATCCATGTATCTGTGGATTTTGATTAATCCAAATGAAGTGCGTTGCAAAAATGTGGGTATAGCTACGAAATGGTTATGGGCATGGTTATGCAATACGGGTGTGGTTATATAATCCGGGCGTGGTTATGTAACCTGGGTGTGGTCATGTATTATGGGCGTGGTTGTGTAATCTTGGTGTAATTATACAGTATGGGCGTGGTTATGTAATTTTGGCGTGATTATGTAATCTGAATGTAGTTATGAAATATGGGTGTAGCAATGTTATATAGGTGTGGTTATGTAATCTGGGCATAGTTGTAGAATATGGACGTGGTACTGGTTACATAATTTGAGCGTGGAATGTAATATGGGCGTGGTTATATATTATGGGCATGGTTGTGTAATTTGGGTGTGGTTATATAATCTGGGCGTGGCTATGTAGATGGATCAATCTCTCTCTGCTTTCTGTCCTATACAGCTCTGCCCTGGTCATGTGATCGATCATGTGACCAGAGCAGGGTCATAGCCACAGGAAGTAAACAATGAAGCTTCCTGTTGAATGACAGAACACTGAGATCTCGAAAAACATCAGGAATTTCTACAGAAAGTCATTTGGGGAATTGGAAAACTTTTTATTATACAAAATATTCCATTTTTTTGCTATAAACAGAGATACCCCTTTAACATAATGTTCATAGCTGTAGATGGAGGCGCGCTCCGCACCTCATGATGGAGGAGGCGACTTCAGGAAACACATGAGGCTGATCCAGATGGTCGTCCTTAGCAGATAATTAATTACTTAATTGACTGATTAAATGTTCCACACCATCTCCAGCCCACAGTGCCATCAATCATGTTAAAGCTGAGGTATAGGGACTGATCCCTCAATGGAAGCCATAAGGTACAGACACCAGATTCCAATAAGAGAGGTGACAGCTGATTCTTATACATTTGGCTGATAACAGAGACCAATAAACAACATTGTATTATGCGTCTCACTCCTAGTATGAGATTGTGTCTTTGTGTTTTCTTGATTGTCAGTGTCTCGTTTCACCGTTGCTCTAGGATATAGGTTTTGCCCTGGTGACTTATGAAATATCTCAATTTCCATGCATAAAGTCCCTGGTGGTCCAGTGGTATAATGTCCAACCACCCAGTGGACAATCACAGTTCTCTGATCACCCACAAGGCAAGAGATCACTCCCTAGTATCGCAGATAATATTCCAACACTACAAACCTCTAGTCCCTGGTGGCCTAGGGGGCTAATCATATAATACCTGCAGCTTCTGTTTACCATCTTTAAATATATTCTATGCCAGCAGAATTAAATGAAGGTTTGGACTCACTTTACATAAACACATTCATATCACCTAATGGGATAAAGATTGCAATGGCTAATGATGTCACTGAAGTGTTTATGCCCTGGTGGGCCAGTGTCCTTGGCGTCCTATTGGCTTAGGCTAGGTTCACATTTCTGTCAATTTCTATCAGTCACAATCCGCTGCTCTGGTAAACAACGGAATCCGTTTGGCGGATTCCGTTGTTCCCATAGACTTGTATGAGCAGCGGATTGTGACTGATTATGCTGCGTTGCATCCTCCGCCCGACTGATCAGTCGTGGAACAACTGACCGCCGGGCGGGAGGAACGCAGCTTGTATTGTTTTTTTGAGTAGCGCAATCCGTAGGATTTAGCTGCGCATTCTCTCTCTGGCTCCCTGCACACGTAACCAAGGTAAATATCGGGTAACCAAGCAAAGTGCTTTGCTTAGTTACCCGATATTTACCCTGGCTACGTGTGCAGGGAGCCCGACACTTCCCGCTCGACTTCGCCCCCTCCCACGCTCCGCATGTACACACGCTGTCCCCAGCCATGACGTCCTCAGCGCCATGGCCCCACTCAGCTCCACCCACCCCGCACACATTCTCGGCCGCTGGGAGATCAGCTGATCGCTCACAAGAGCCGGCCGCCGGGAGATCATCTGTTCGCTCTCAAAAGCCGGCGGCCGGCTCTTGTGAATGATCAGCTGATCGTTCTCTCTCTCCCACGTTTTACAACGGAGTCCGACAATGAATTAATTCTTGTCATCCGTTGTACAATGCATCACTAGTCACAAGCGTCAAGCAACGCATGCGACTGATGCAAAACAACGGAAATGTGAACCTAGCCTTTAGCCTCCAGAACCAGTTGATCTAGAGGATAATGACCGGCCTTTGGAATCCACTACGTTGTAAATCAGTAGAAAGAGGTAAAGGTTTGGTTGTGGTGTAGACTCCAAGAACAGAACAATCTCCAGATTGCATGGCTTTACTTAAGAATGCAGTGTGACACAGTGTCCCTGGTGTCCCAGTTGTTTACTATTTTGGTTTAGGAGGTTATTAACACATATATGTCCTTTGCTTCATAAAAAGCATGAATCTGGTGCTAGTAGACCAGTAAGATGAAAATTCTGGTGCACATTGACATTGTCCCTGGTGTCCCAGTGGCTCAGTGCCCGTTACTTGCCGGTCCAAGGCATTATCACCAGTCTTATTTCCACCCTCAAATGTTAAATATATAGAAAGAAGTGAAAGCTGCAAATGGTTTGGACTCTATAAATAAAGAAAATAAAGATTTTTTTTTTGTTTAATGTTTCTAGGATAAAATAACTGTTTGACCCTAACACTTCCGATATAGGTATCATTGTTGGACTATTAAATCAGTACAACAAGCATTTGAGGTCTGATCTACTCCCTGGTGCATTGTGTCACATTGTCCCTGGTGTCCCAGTGGCTTAGTTTCCAGTATATGTCTCTGGCAATATAAAAATTAAACTGTTTCTTGTGCCAGTAACCCAGCAAGTAAGTGTGTACCTTCTGATAGCACATAGTCCCTGGTATCCTAGTGTCTTATCCCCCAGGACAAGTCTCCTAGCTCAATTAACATTATGTTTTATCTTGGCTTAGTAACCCAATATATAAGCATTCACAACATGACAAAGTGTCTACCTCCTAATAGCACATTATCCCTGGTGTCCAGTGGCTTAGTACCCAGTACATGTCCTCTAGCTTCATATTAAGATTATGTTGTATCTTGGGCTAATAACCCAATAGATGAGTATTCACAATCTGAGGAAGTGCAAACCTCCTGATGGCATATTGTCCCTGGTGTCCTAGTGGCTTAATCCCCAGTGTATGTCCCCTAGTTCCATTAAGATTATGCTATATGTTGGGCTAGTAACCCAACAAATACACATCTAAAACCCCATGAAGTGTCTTTGTCCTGATGGCACATTGTTCCTGGTGTCCCAGTGGCCTCATCCTCAGAGCATGTCCTCTAGCTCCATATTAAGATTATATTGTATGTTGGGCTAGTAACCCAATAGATGAACAATTACAATCTGAGGAAGGGTCTACCACCTGATGGCACATTGTTCCTGGTGTCCCAGTGGTCTAGTCCCCCAGTACATGTCCTCTAGCTACGTATTAAGATTGTTGTATCTTTGGCTAGTAACCCAATAGATGAGCATCCACAGCCTGATGAAGTGTCTACCTCCTGATGGCATATTGTCCCTGGTGTCCCAGTGGCTTAGTACCCAGTACATGTCATCTAGCTCCATATTAAGAGTATGTTGTTTTTTGGGTCAGTAACCCAATAGATGAGCATTCACTATCTGAGGAAGTGTCTACTTACTGATGGTACATACCCCTGGTGTCCTAGTGGTCTAGTCCACAGTTCATCTCCACTAGTTTTATTAAGATTATGTTGTATCTTGGCCTAGTCACCCAATAGATAAGCATTCACAACTTGAGGTAGTGTCTACCTCCTGAAGGCATATTGTCCCTGGTGTCCAGTGGCTTAGTACCCAGTACATGTCCTTTAGTTCCATATTAAGATAATGTTGTATCTTGGGCTAGTAATCCAATAGATGAGCATCCATAGCCTGATGAAGTGTCTACCTCCTGTTGACACATTGTCCCTGGTGTCCCAGTGGCCTAGTCCCTAGTACACGTCATCTATCTTAAGATTGTTGTATCTTGGGCTAGTAACCCAATAGATGAGCATCCATAGCCTGATGAAGCGTCTGTACTGATGGCATATTGTCCCTGGTGTCCTAGTGGCCTAGTCCACAGTACATGTCCTCTAGCTCCATATTAAGATTATGTTGTATAGTGGGCTAGTAACTCAAGGATGAACATTCACAACCTGAAGAAGTGTCTACCTCCTGATGGCATATTGTCCCTGGTGTCCCAGTGGCTTAGTCCCCATTACCTGCTGGTCCAGTGCCACCATCAAATACATTCTCAATCCATAGAAGATGGGTTTTGTTCCTTTGCCAGGATCTGCCCGCTCAGTGCCAGAGCTCCGGAGTTTGCCCGAGTATCAGTAGACGCAGTTCAGCCGGTAACGGAAACCAGAGCCGCCTCGCCTATAATTAGCCCGAGCGGCCCGAGTCTCAAGTGAGGTTCATAACCCCTCGAAAGTGACAGCCATGTTTACAGGGAGGTCAGAAGCACTTAGAGGAAAAAATAGAGTAAAAAATGCAGATTAGTCGACAAAGCGGCCAGAATCTCATCAGCCTCTGATCCCGGCCCTCATCTATTTATGGCCGCGGAACGGCCATTAGAACGTTCTGGAGCCTTCAACAATCGCACGTTACCACCTTTGGCTTCTGCCTTCAAAATTCAAGCTTCATCCAAAGTTGCAGCTGTGACACTGCGCAGAAGGACGATGGCCGAGGGCGGCTGAACCGGCATGTGCTTGAAAAGCCGACATCATGCCAGGGTTCTGGAAGGAGCAAAATCCCAAGTAGAGCAGAAAGGACGGAAATAATGGCGGTCATCGGGGGGCGAGGGACATCAGGGGGCAAGGGACATCGGGGGGCGCAAGAGTCAGCCAAGAAGAACGCTCTAACCTGCTTTAGATTTAGCAAATACCATTCTATCCTTCTCTATCTATCCCTCTATCTATCTATCCCTCTATCTATCCCTCTATCTATCTATCTATCTATCTATCTATCTATCCCTCTATCTATCTATCCCTCTATCTATCCTTCTCTATCTATCCCTCTATCTATCTATCCCTCTATCTATCTATCCCTCTATCTATCCATCTATCTATCCATCCCTCTATCTATCCCTCTATCTATCCCTCTATCTATCCCTCTATCTATCCCTCTATCTATCCCTCTATCTATCTATCCCTCTATCTATCCATCTATCCATCTATCCATCTATCTATCTTGAAAGACAAGAAAAAGTGAAACATAATGACCCTACAGTACCCTTCTCTATGCAGTATAATGCCCCCACAGTGCCCCTCTCCACGCAGAATAATAGCCCCATGGTGTCCCCAATATGGTCTGAAACCCCCACAGCGCACCTATCCACACAGTATAATGCCCCCACAGTGCCTCTCTCCACACTGTATAATGCCCTCCAGAGTGCCCCACTCCCCACAGTATAATGCCCCCACATTGCCTCTCTCCACACTGTATAATGCCCCCACAGTGCCTCTCTACAAACAGTATAATGCCCTCCAGAGTGCCCCGCTCCCCACAGTGTAATGCCCCCATAGTGCCCCTCTCCCCACAGTATAATGCCCCTACAGTGCCCTTCTCCACACAGTATAATACCTTCACAGTGCCCCTCTCCATACAGTATAATGCCCCCACAGTGCCCCTCTCCACACTGTATAATGCCCCTACAGCGCCCCTCTCCATACAGTATAATGCCCCCACAGTGCCTCTCTCCACACAGTATAATGCCCTCCAAAGTGCCCCTCTCCACACAGTATAATGCCCCCACAGTGCCCCTCTCCACACACAGTATAATGCCCCCACAGTGCCTCTCCCCACACAGTATAATGCCCCCACAGTGCCCCTCTCCACACAGTATAATGCCCCCACAGTGCCCCTCTCCACACAGTATAATGCCCCCACAGTGCCCCTCTCCACACAATATAATGCCCCCACAGTGCCCCTCTCCACACAATATAATGCCCTCCAGAGTGTCCCGCTCCCCACAGTACAATGCCCCCACATTGCCTCTCTCCACACAGTATAATGTCCCCACGGTGCCCCTCTTCACACAGTATAATGCCCCTACAGTGCCCCTCTCCACGCAGAATAATAGCCCCATGGTGTCCCCAATATGGTCTGAAACCCCCACAGCGCACCTCTTCACACAGTATAATGCCCCTACAGTGCCTCGCTCCACACAGTATAATGCCCCTACAGTGCCCTTCTCCACACAGTATAATGCCCCCACATTGCCTCTCTCCACACTGTATAATGCCCCCACAGTGCCCCTCTCCACACAGTATAATGCCCCCACATTGCCTCTCTCCACACTGTATAATGCCCCCACAGTGCCCCTCTCCACACAATATAATGCCCCCACATTGACTCTCTCCCCACAGTATAATGCCCTCCAGAGTGTTCCGCTCCCCACAGTATAATGCCCCCACATTGCCTCTCTCCACACAGTATAATGTCCCCACAGTGCCTCTCTCCACACAGTATAATGCCCCCACAGTGCCCCCCTCCACACAGTATAATGTCCCCACAGTGCCCCCCTCCACACAGTATAATGTCCCCACAGTGCCTCTCTCCCCACAGTATAATGCCCCCACAGTGCCCCCCTCCACACAGTATAATGCCCCCACAGTGCCCCTCTCCATACAGTATAATGCCCCCACAGTGCCTCTCCCCACAGTATAATGCCCCCACAGTGCCCCTCTCCATACAGTATAATGCCCCCACAGTGCCTCTCTCCCCACAGTATAATGCCCCCACAGTGCCCCTCTCCATACAGTATAATGCCCCCACAGTGCCCCTCTCTACACTGTATAATGCCCCCACAGTGCCTCTCTCCCCACAGTATAATGCCCCCACAGTGCCCCTCTCCACACAGTATAATGCCCCCACAGTGCCCCTCTCCATACAGTATAATGCCCCCACAGTGCCCCGCTCCACACAGTATAATGTCCCCACAGTGCCCCGCTCCACACAGTATAATGTCCCCACAGTGCCTCTCTCCCCACAGTATAATGCCCCCACAGTGCCCCTCTCCACACAGTATAATGCCCCCACAGTGCCCCTCTCCATACAGTATAATGCCCCCACAGTGCCCCTCTCCACACTGTATAATGCCCCCACAGTGCCCCTCTCCACACAGTATATTGCCCCCCAGTGTTTTCCAGCTCCAGATCGCTGGGAATACGGTGGAGGAATATGAAGGATGTTGTCATGTTGACAGGAGGATAACACCCATCATTGTACATTGATAAGTGAAAATCTCTTTTAACCCCCGATTAGTCGTGGATTAGCAGCAGTTATTTCCTACGCTGCCATACGTCACCTCTGAGCATCCATTGTGTAAGTACAGCAGCGCGGGACACATGGGTGTACACATACAAATGGATGAAGAAGAAAGGAGTGGACGGCTCACACCCAGCACAACAAGCGTGGGAACAATCCAAGTCACCTTCCGATCTGAACCTAAAGCCATTAATTACAGTCTGGAAAGAGAACATCATAACCGCATCCTATGTGTGTGCACCAAGACAACTCCGGGCCAGAATATGGCATAAAAGCAAAATCTGCCCGCATCCTCCACCATTTAAAGGGTTCCACCATCCTATCTCCATGCATTGCTTGCTGTAAACCTCCTACACGGTGGCCATGTCTGAGCATTACCTAATATCAGTAATATGTGAGCACTATAGGGCACGATTACTTGTAACACTATATGACACCGCTATGCATCCACTAATTTATGAAGAACACTATAAACTCACAGCCTATGAGGAAATAGTGGAGGCACAAAAGGTAAAAAGTGCCATCAATATAATATATAGGGCATGCAAATAACGCTGCATGGATCGGTCACCTGCTGGTATGGGTACAAGTACAGGTACAAAGTGCGTGGAGGAAAGAATAGGGTGAGGTGAGTTAAAGAAATGTGTTTGTAGGGCATGTTTGAAATTGTAGCTAAGGGGAATTAACCGGATTCTTCGGGGTAGCACTTTCCAGAAAACTCGTGCAGCATGAGAGAAGTGCTAGAGACAGGAGTGGGAGGTTCGGATTATAAAGGATGATATTTTTACGTAGTTGTAGAATAGAGGTCACAGGAAGGGTGATAGACGGAGATGTAGGGTGGCGCAGAACTGTGGAGAACTTTGTGTGTAAGACTGATACGTTTATATTATACTATGGGGTGGATGGGTAACCAGTGGAAAGACTGGCACAGCGTGGAGGCACCAGTGTAGCAGATGCAAAGAAATAGGATCCTGGCTGCTGCATTCAGGATTGAGTGGAGATGGAAGCGTTTAGTGAAAGGGAGACCATTTAGTAGACAACTGTATCAGAAAAAAGAGACAGTAAGGCTATGTGTCCATGGTAGAATGTACCTGCGGATTTTTCTGCATGAAAATCCGCGACTTTCGCGGCAAATCCGCACCCGGGGATTTGCCGCGGATTTTGATGCGGATTTCTTTTTTTTTTTTTTTCCCCCCATTCTATACCCAAAATCCGCACCAAAATCCGCAACAAATAATTGACATGCTGCAGATTTTTCCGCATCAAAATCCGCGGCAAATCCGCAGCGGAAAAATCCGCAGCATGGACACAGCATTTCCAAAATGCCATTGAAATGGCTTGGAAGTGCCGCTGCTGCAGATTTTCGGGAAATCCGCGGTAAATCCGCGGCAAATCCGCGGCAAAATCCGCGGTAAATCCGCGGCGTGGGCACATAGCTAAATCTGCGGCAGATCTGTGGTTGCAGTGAAATTGTGGACAATCAGTGCCAGGGTTGTGGCTGTGTACAAATGGAACAATATGTCCATGATTTCACTGCAATCACAGATCTGCCAAAGATTTATCTCTGTGTGTGACGGGGCCTTTAGACTTTTTCTATGTGCACAAAAGGCCTTTTTCTCTCAAATATTCACAAATTTGTCCAAATCTGTGTCAGTGATCCCTTCTCCTCTGCAGAGATAATCTGTCCACCTCACAGGTGCGGCGTATCAAGATGCTGATTAGACAACAGGATTATTGCACAGGTTCGCCTTAGGCTGACCACAATAAAAGGCCACTTTAAAATGTGGGTTCAGTCCGAGGCCCCCCTCCTTTTACTATCAGGGTTCAGTTCTAGGCCCCCTCCTCTTACTATTTGGGTTCCTCAGGGTTCAGTCCTAGGCCCCCGCCTCTTACTATCACCCTGAGGAACCCAAATAGTGTCTTTTTATTGTGGTCAGCCTAAGGCGCACCTGTGCAATAATCCTGCTGTCTAATCAGCATCTTGATATGCCGCACCTGTGAGGTGGACAGATTATTTCTGCAGAGGAGAAGGGATCACTAACACAGATTTGGACAAATTTGTGAATATTTGAAAGAAAAAGGCCTTTTGTGCACATAGAAAAAGTCTAAAGGCCCCGTCACACACAGAGATAAATCTTTGGCAGATCTGTGGTTGCAGTGAAATCATGGACATATTGTTCCATTTGTTCACAGCCACAAACCTGGCACTGATTGTCCACAATTTCACTGCAACCACAGATCTGCCGCAGATTTATCTCTGTGTGTGACGGGGCCTTTAGATCTTTGAGTTCAGTTCATACTAAATGGGAGCAAAAATAAAAGTGCTGTGTTTATATTTTTGTTCAGTATATTATTTTTTAATTATTAAAACCAAATTCTGATACTTATTCTGTTATTTGATCCCCGTCTATTTTTGGAGGTTGTAGATTTTTTTATTAATTTT
>NC_134355.1:31008587-31063587 GCF_048569485.1 Anomaloglossus baeobatrachus | reverse complement strand
GATGATCAACAGGTAATAGTCATGACATTATTTCTATCCCTTACACAGAAAATGGAAAGCAACAATGGCCGCTTTACTCGAAAAGGTCTTCCTTTAAGGATTTGTATTATAGGCACTTTTCTAAGCTATAAGTGATATTGAGCCGAGTGGTACAATCTATAGTGCAGGGAAGACATTTGGCTGAACTCCTCGCACTGAGCGTTGACTACAGGTGACATTCAAGAGCCTTCAACACATTGTGACAGCTCCGCGGCTGCCTCTCTCCTTACAGAAGTCAGCCTGCTCGAGTGACTGTGCCAGAGGGCCGGCCGCAGGGAAGTTAACTCACCATTACCCAAAAATCTACAAGCGCGAGAGCAGGAGATAGATACCCATCACCCCACCCCAGACCATGAGCGCTAGGGTTCTTTCCACCTTATAAAATAATGACAAACGGCGGGGGGATTCCACCACTTTATGATGGGGGCGCCCAATCTCTGATAACCCCACCTTAGTGGAGACTAAGGTGTGGCCTCAGTGGTTTAAGGCTGTGTCCCCTTCATGGTTTCTTCTCATACTAAGGGGCCCCAACCTCCTGACTGCATAAGAACAACAGCCATGTCCCGTAAAACCTAACAGTTCGCTGGGTAACAAGGGGCGTCACTGTCCAGGGAAACCTAGATGCCGCTAAATTGGTGCTGAGGACCCTTGATTTTCAGGAACGTTTGGGGTTCCAGAGGTTGCACATTCTAAAAATCACACCTCACGAATGAGTATAAATCCTTCTCAATTTCTCGTCGTCCATTTCAAAGTCTAATCTGTTTTTGGGAAGGTTGGGAGACAGTCAGCATGGCCTCCATTGCAGCTCTCGAATAAGTGGTGATAGAGTTTGTCCTGGCCAAGGATCCAAATTGGCAACTAAGTAAGGTAGTGTTATTGCCAGTGGATATAAGACCAGTTTATCATTACACATGAGGTTTGTCACTGGGGACCATAGTCCTTGGGAGCCCCATAGTCCTTGGGAACCCCATAGACCTTGGGAACCCCATAGACCTTGGGAAACGCATAGGCCTTGGGAAACGCATAGGCCTTGGGAAACGCATAGGCCTTGGGAAACGCATAGGCCTTGGGAAACGCATAGGCCTTGGGAAACGCATAGGCCTTGGGAAACGCATAGGCCTTGGGAAACGCATAGGCCTTGGGAAACGCATAGGCCTTGGGAAACGCATAGGCCTTGGGAAACGCATAGGCCTTGGGAAACGCATAGGCCTTGGGAACCCCATAGCCCTTGGGAACCCCATAGCCCTTGGGAACCCCATAGCCCTTGGGAACCCCATAGCCCTTGGGAAACCCATAGCCCTTGGGAAACCCATAGGCCTTGGGAAACCCATAGACCTTGGGAAACCCATAGACCTTGGGAGCCCCATAGACCTTGGGAGCCCCATAGACCTTGGGAGCCCCATAGACCTTGGGAAACCCATAGACCTTGGGAAACCCATAGACCTTGGGAAACCCATAGACCTTGGGAACCCCATAGACCTTGGGAATCCCTAAGTGGTGGGAGGAATTTGTGGATAAATTTTTGTTGTTAAATAGGGCACCAAAAAGACAGGTTGGGCATGTCACTATCGAAGCATGCCATCACAATGACCAGCGTATTCTGCGATTCACAGAGACCTGATAGAAAGGCCACGGTGGAGAAGACTGGTTTGTCTAACAAATAACAGCCGGGCACAACTGCGAGCTGTTGGTCTGAGGGACATCCAATAAGTCTCAGTTTAGCCAACGAGGATCTACTCAAGGCTGACATAAAGGAGACAGACTGGGAAGCAGGAGAGATATATTCTGTACATATGTGAACCCTACTGAGCAAGTCCGAGCTTGTGAAACCATCGCACGTGAGAATGAGGCTTTGTCTACCATCAGACACGTCTATTGATGCCCCAGCAGGGGGTGAGGACCATACTGGACTCTTGTGTGTCCATTCTTGCTTCGGAGACTTTCCTCTAACTGCTGTTGTGGTTCCTTCCACCTACGTGTAACCACCATGCTTGTGCCTCAAGTGAGATGTAACCATGAAGTGTGATACCTCCCTGGGATTATCTCCTTGTCTGAGACATTCCTGCTCCACATCTGAACCGGCGTCTTACACCATCACCCATACAGCTGTCCAGCTAGGACGGAGCTGTTGGCATATTCGCGTGGGGAGGTGTCTACACGCCAATCTTCTTGGGAGGGTAGATAGATGCATAACTAGAACAGCAATATTAATTTTTGCCCCAGGTAAAGGCAACCCTAGCTGCACCTCCGATGATTTGCTTTAAAAGTATCCTGACGCACCGGTTTACAACCCTTATACGCGGCAGCCATGTTGTTTGATAAAATTAATGGGAACCTGTTTCCCGAAACTGTCACCACCACATTATTATCCATATATTTCACTCCCTACAACCCCTTTATAGCACCATTATCTTTTAAACAAAAATCTTGAAATGGTCTTGGGCGGTATGGTAATGCGTGCCTAAAGGTAAAGGTCCAATAGGCGTCTATGGGTGATCCTCAGCGCCCCCTATGTCCCAGATTGATGTGGATGACGTTCCCGATAGCTTCTGATATCTCACCACTGATCATAAGTCTGGCGCATGTGTGATTCGCGCTGCCCTGTTGCAAAGTGCTCCTCTGCGCATGCGCAGACACGAGATTTCATAGACTGTGGACAACAGAAGGGACACCATTCACATCAGAGGCAGAGGGGCGATGTGAACAGGGGCAGCGTGGACACCGAGCATGGACCACTTGGCACAATTTTATCTGTTTCTGAAAGGCATGGAGGTGGCAGGTGTGCCATAGAGGGTTTGTTGGAAAGTAAGAAAAATTGTCAAAAATGCAGTACTCCAAAGACCTAATGACCTGTTCCCTTTAAGTACCTGTCACCAAAAGTGGCCAGGAGTTGCTCCTATTTTATTCCCACTGCTCCCCTGAATATTTAGGTCTTTGGGGGTTTTTGTTATTTTTTTAAACTGCCCATAGGGTTCCAGAGATATGGACCTTTTTGGGGAGGGAAATTGGATTCACCCTGCGGATCCTCAGGTGCATGGACGTGACTTGCATCCACTTAAACGGGTTGTCCACTACTTTGACATTGATGGCTTATCTTTAGGATAGGTCATCAGTATCTGATCGGCCAGGGTCCAACACGCCGCACTCCCGCCAATCAGCTGATCTCAGAAACGGTGGCGACAGAAGTCAGCCGGAAATGCTCAGTTCCGGTGCTGCTCTGTCTCTTGATAGTGGTCGCGGCCGGGTACTGCACATCGGCTTCTCATGCTAATCAATAGAAGGTGGATGAGCAGTATCCAGCCACGGCCGCTATCAGAAGACGGAGCACCTCCGGAACTGAGCATTTCCGGCTGCCGCCGTGACCGAGATCATCTGATCGGAGGGGGTGCGGGGTGTTGGACCCCGGCCGATCAGACATTGATGACCTATCCTAAGGATAGGCCATTAATTTCAAAGTAGTGGACAACCCCTTGAGACGATAAGCGAAGAATTATCCAGCGCCTTTTCTTCCTTAAATCATATCTTTATTGGGACTCACATAAAACTTCCCATTAAAAACATATGGGTTTCCATGTCTTAGGCTACCAAGGCCCCACCTGCGCGTTTCGGAAAAGACCCTTACTCATAGGCAGTATATTAAGGATCTTTTCCGAAACGCATGAGACAATATGATTTGGATGGGAAGTTTTTAAATGTATCTTTTTTGAAATTCATATAAAACTTCCCATCCAAATAATATCAACCCACGCGTTTCGGAAAAGATCCTTAATATACTGCCTATGAGTAAGGATCTTTTCCGAAACGCGTGGGGCAATATGATTTGGATGGGAAGTTTTATATGAATTCCAAAAAATATACATTTTAAAGGAAGACAAGGCGCTGGACAATTCTTCCCTTTTTTTGTAATCATGTGATTATTATGGTCTATCCAAAGGGGTGTGGCTCAGAGGGGATTTATGTAAATCAGCCTAAAGACACGCCCCCTGAATAACAATGAAAATGAGCACTAAACAGAAAGGTGGCAGATTAATAAATGGAATACTGAAGGGACCTGGACACTTGTGAGTGGTGACCGGCCATCTTTACCAGATGATACAATGTTTACTGATTTGGAAGAAATATAAAAAACAAACAAATAAATAAGATATATGTGAGTATCTCTCTTATTGAAGTGTGCGTGTTACCTTTGAGCACCAGAGGTTCCTTCCCCTCCCGCTTCAGGGACTCTAGGACCGTATGCAGCGGCTGGGACGGTATGACCCGGCTCGGCTCATTGGTATTATCATCGTAAACGATGATCTCTTTGGAAAATATCCTCTTGAACGAGTCTTTGCCTTCCCTGCATGATATTAAATCCAACACGGTAATCTTCCCCTGCTGAAGCCTCCGCCTGCTGATCTTATCAGAGCAATTAATGTGAACGGCCCCTTGGATATGGCTTTTGTTGTACTCCATGAAGGGTCTGCAGTCAATGATGACCGGCCCTTGGTTGGGGAGATGGGTTTTGCTGCATTTCGCTATCTTCTTGGCCAAATCATTGGGATAAATGATTTTGACGCTGGCAAACTGTTTGGTGCTGGTGGACACAGGGCTGCCAACCCCGCCGGATGGACTTAACGCGCCACTGTTCTCATTATTGTTGACCATTGGGTTGGGAGGGCAAGAAGAGGTGGAGGGTCCGGCGGCACTGCTGGTGATTGTGGTACTGCTGATAGTCTGGCTCTGAGTGTCTTTTTCGTACGCTGCCACACTGCAACAGCTGGCACTGCTACATCCACAACCCAAAGAGCGAGCAGAGCCGTTGGAAGAGGGCATATACGTCAGATTAGCAGCGGTGAGCGACACTACACTTGTGCTGAGTAAAGACCTGCAGCTGCCACTCACTGAGGCGGTGTCACAGTAGGAAGAGTCCAGGCGGAGGTTGAGCTCTTGTGGTCTCACGGGTCTGGATAGTGCCACAATAACAGTGTCGTCCAGAGGAGATGGAGGCATCGGGAATCTCACAGCACCGACGGGTTCAAGTACAACTGGTGGTCTAGAAAAGCAGAAGAGACATCAGGCAGGAGCGGCACACTCCCCTATGAATACACCAACTGCAACACATTCATTCTTAAAATGCCGTAGCGGAGCCGAGACCATCATTAGCAAATATATATATATATATATATATATATATATATATATATATATATATATATATATATATATATATATATATATATATACACACACACACACGTGTATATATGTGTGTGTGTATATATTATTATAAATAATTATATATACACATATATATATAGATATAAACACATATATATATGTGTTTATATATATATATATATATATATATATATATATATATTGCTCAAAAAAATAAAGAGAATACTTAAACAAGTATTTTGGTGTTCCCTTTATTAAATTTGAGCAATATATATATATATATTATATATATATATAACCATAATAATAATATTTATTCACTTATATAGCGCTATTAATTCCACAGTGCTTTACATACATTGTGAGCCCCAATGGGGACAGGGATGCCAATCTAAATTCCATATCAGTATGTTTTTGGAGTGTGGGAGGAAACCGGAGACAAACACGGGGAGAACATACAGACTACTACATACGTGTGTGTGACGATACCAGTGTATTATTTTTTTTTCCTCAAATTTCCTGCATTATCTTAACCCAGTATTTGTGGCAAAACTCAGAACACTTCGCCAACCCTTTCAGCTCTGCTACATCCGCAATGATCAATGTTAAATAACCAGAAAAGTTTCCTTTCAAGCCAGAGTCAAGTCACTGTTTACGCATGGTTAATTTCAATTGAGTCTTTCTGACAAGTCTGTACAGCGGATAACTAATGACCTGAGGTTTTTCAGGGTTTTTTTTTTATGGTAAGTATACAGAGCTGCTAAAAATATCGCCTGTGGACGTGCTGCCGAAATTAAACGACCCTTTATGAACCTTTATGGGGCGGCACGGTGGCTCAGTGGTTAGCACTACAGTCTTGCAGCACTGGGGTCCTGGGTTTGAATTCCACCAAGGACACCATCTGCCAGGAGTTTGTATGTTCTCCCCGTGTTTGCGTGGGTTTCCACCCACACTCCAAAGACATACAGATGGGGAATTTAGATTGTGAGCCCCAATGGGGACAGTGTTGCTGATGTATGTAAAGCGCTGCAGAATATGTTAGCGATATATAAAAATAAAAGGACACCATCTGCCAGGAGTTTGTATGTTCTCCCTGTGTTTGCGTGGGTTTCCTCCCACACTCCAAAGACATACAGATGGGGAATTTAGATTGTGAGCCCCAATGGGGACAGTGTTCCTGATGTATGTAAAGCGCTGCAGAATAAGTTAGCGCTATATAAAAATAAAGATTTATTTTTATTTTACCTTTATATGTCTGTACTGACCTGCTAAAAATGAGGATGTATGTGTCTGCTACACCGCTGCAGTGTGCGCCTGTTAGGCTGCAGAAACCATTATAATACCGTAATACTACAGCAAAAATAATAATATAATACACCAGATGTGAATGAATGAACTGGAGACAGGGAAGGGGGAGAGAGGATTTCTGGCATTTCTTAAACTTCACCCAGACATCATCCCCTAGGATTGTAAAAATCCTCTATATTGCGGTAGTATTTATTAGCATGGCAGTAGTATGATCCTGACAGGCAGCAGTTAAGTTTCCAGCCATCAGTGTCAAAAGTAAGCATAAAAAACATCCGCATCCCTGCAGCAGCCCTGCTGGTAATAATAATGCAGAGGTGATACATCTTCAATAACAATGTATAGAGCTAATAACTCAGAGGAGGATCTGCCAGATCATATAAAGGCAATAAAATGGGGGGGGGGGGGGGGGATATAAAGGTGCTCACCTCAATGGCACTGCAGCAGTGTGACAGCAGACAGCAGCATGCTGGAGCCAGGCAGGGGGAATGTGCTGGAATAGCAGCAGAGCAGCACTAGTGCAGCCAGACTCGCAGCCCCTCCATGCAGCCCTCACTGCCGCCCCCTGCACTGACCTCTCCCCATTCACTCGCCGCTGCCATTCATGTGATACAATGTTACTTTCCTTTTTAGCTCCGAGTAATGAACGTTCGAAAGGGGCGTGGCTTAGAGAGAACTGACACTGAGTGTTCGGAGAGGGGGTGACTCCCAGTGCGAGGCGATTGGCTGAGGAGGCAGGAGGCGCGGCTGGGGGCTGGCTCTCATTGGCTGATGTCATTGTCCAGTGCTCCTGGCTGTCAGGCAGCAGCAGCACTGCTCACAGTTGTGCTCACATCGCTGCTGCTGGGTCGCCAACAATCCACAAAAATACAGCATTTTTTTTTTCTGGACCTGTGTGTAAAAAGGTTTAAAATTAAATTTAATTTTAAAATTTAATTTAAAATTAAAAATTGTACATTTTTTTTTATAATTTTTTTAAAATTAATTTTATGTAAGTTGTAGAAAGTTATACAGATTATTGTAAATGCAATTATCATTTTACAGTTTACAGTAGAGATGGGAGAACCTGATGTTCTTGATGACTTTACAAAAATATGCTTTACATATGCAATCCACTCGCGCGAGCGTCACCGTGCTCAGTGCTCAGCCCAGTGCGCGCCGCTTGCTCAACAATAAGAATAAAGCGGGCTTTACACGCTACGACGACGAGCAATTGCTAGCGATATCGAGTGCGATAGTCCCCGCCCCCGTCGTGTGTGCGATATCATGTGATCGCTGCCGCAGCGAACATTATCGCTACGGCAGTGTCACACACACTTACCTGGTCGGCGTCGTCGCTGTGACTGCCAAACAATCCCTCCCTCAAGGGGGAGGGACATTCGGCATCACATCGAAGTCACCGCGACGTCACTAAGCGGCCAGCCAATCAAAGTGGAGGGGCGGAGATGAGCGGGACGTAACATCCCGCTCACCTCCGTCCTTCCTCATTGCGGCCGGCGGCAGGTAAGGAGACATTCCTCGCTCCTGCGGTGTCACACATAGCGATGTGTGCTGCCGCAGGAGCGAGGAACCACATCGATAATCAACCATTACCGATTTTTGGTTTTGGGACGACCTCTCCATGGTGAACGATTTTCACCATTTTTGAGGTTGCTTAAGGTCACAGGTACGTGTCACACGCGGCTGCGATATCGTTAATGACGCCGGATGTGCGTCACTAACAACGTGACCCCAACGATAAAACATCAACGATATCGTAGCGTGTAAAACCCCCTTAACAATAGTGTGACGCCCTGGCAAAACCAGGTAGTCACAGTTAGGGGTACTTTGCACGCTGCGACATTGCTAGCTGATTGTAGCGATATCGAGCGCGATAGTCCCCGCCCCCGTCGAACATTATCGCTACGGCAGCGTCACACGCACATACCTGCCCTGCGACGTCGCTCTGGACGGCGACCCTCCTCCTTTGTAAGGGGGCAAGTCGTGCGGCGTCACAGCGACGTCACACGGCAGGCGACCAATAGAAGCGGAGGGGCGGAGATGAGCGGGACGTAAACATCCCGCCCATCTCCTTCCTTCCGCATAGCCGGTGGAGGCAGGTAAGGAGATGTTCCTCGCTCCTGCGGTGTCACACATAGCGATGTATGCTGCCGCAGGAACGAGGAACAACATCGTATCTCCTATTGGTGCGACATTATGAAAATGACCGACGCTACACTGATCACCGATTTACGATGCTTTCGCAATCGTTTATCGGCGCATCTAGACTTTACACGTTGCAACGTCGTTACTGGCGCCGGATGTGCGTCACTTTCGATTTGACCCCGACGATATCGCAGTAGCAATGTCACAACGTTCAAAGTACCCCTTAGGCCCCTGCATAACACCTTCCCTCATTAGGAAACACCCAGCCAACCAGAAACCCTAGTCACCCCCCCTTAGGGAAAGATAGACACACCAGTGGGCGTGACCAGGCGATTGGGACACGCCCACCCAGGGGTCCAAACAGCCCGGGGCGGGAAAACAGGCAGTTAAGTGAAGAGTAGTCTGAAGTGCAGTTTGGAGAGGAGTGAGGGCTGGAGCTAAGTGTAGCTCCAGCAGGAAAGTTCAAGTTGAACGGTACCAGTGTTGGAGCCCTGGTGCCTTGGCTAGGAGGCAGACGGTGGTCTCCGTCAGTAGGAGACGGGAAGACAGCTTGGCAGAACTGAGGTGGACCGGGACAGGGATGTAGCCCGCCGGTACCAACCCGGGGAACCGACCCGGAAACCGTAGAACAAAGGGGCGGTACTCGGACCCTGAAGCCAGAACCCAGAACCAAGCGGACTGGTTAATTCACCGATTGAGGCCACGACTAGAGGTCCTGTCCCACCCAAAGTCTCTCATAGAAGACAACAGCCCACCGATAGGGATAAGAGGTCACCGCCAGGGCCCATTGATCCCACGGGCCAGCGTCTGCGGGCACGGCTCCTTAGACCACATCCAGCCAGGAGCGGACTCCTGAGTTTCACACTAGGAAAGTCCACCTTACACAAACAGTGCAGAGAAAAAGGATAGAGACCACCAGCCGGGTGGGAGACCCAAATGCAACCGGCCGCGGCACCGGCCACCATCAACTTGGTTTACCAGAGACTTGTGTGGTTTATTAACAGTGAGTACACCAGCACCCTCTGCGGTTGCTATCCCCTGCCCCAAGCCACCGGGTCTCGGGGCCACCATGCCTGCCCACGGAGGGGTTAACAACTTGCTGCACAACATCTCCCCTGGGTGCCCCCGTAACTGCAGCGGTGGTGTCCCACTTCACCACACACCGTGGGTGGCGTCACAAACTTACTACGGCCTAGCCCATACATCTACATCCCCCCCATTTATTCGGTGTGTCCGCAAGACCCCCGGGTCCGGAGACCCTCGAGCCACCACCCCTGAAGGCCCGGATCCGAGCAGTGCCGGCTGCTGGCACGGGGCGGCACAATAGCGTGATCAGATGTAGTGTTCACCAAAAAAATGGAAAAACCCCATCCACCCTCCCCTGGAAGTGAATTGTTTATGGCAGGCTGTATGTTAGCGGAGACCTGAATTCCCAATCAGTGACTTTCATTGGGGTTCGGGTCCAGTCCGAATCTGTGGAGATCTGGTTCAGTTGCACTTGCCGAACAGAACGTCCACTGATTTTCTCATCTCTAGTGTTGTGCGAGCATGTTCACCACTTGATTGAGCATCGGGGGTGCTCCGCCAAGTATCGCAGGTGCTCAGATGTATCGTCCATGAAACAATGGCTACAAAGCACAGGCATCCCAGGGAGAGCCATTCAGTCTCTGAATGACTCTTTTTTTTTTTTTTTTTTTTTTTAAATATATATATTTTTATTTTATCACTGTCCCCATTGGGGCTCACACTCTAAATTCCCTATCAGTATGTCTTTGATGTGTGGGAAGAAATTGGAGGAAACACACGCAAACACAGGGAGAACATACAAACTCCTTGCAAATGTCATCCTTGGTGGAATTTGAACCCAGGAACTCAGCGCTGCAAGACTGCAGTGCTAACCACTGAGCCACCGTGCCATCTAACTGGGGTTGAAAACACTTATCATGGGCGAATAGTAATTACCGTATTTTTCAGATTATAAGACGCACTTTTCCTCCCAAATATTTGGACTCTGGGCTTCAAATAAAGTCGCCCAGAGTTGGCGCATGCGCAGAAGGAGCTCTTAGCTCAAGCTCTCTTCTGCACACACGTCGACTCCGGATGCCATTTCTTTGAAGCCCGCACCACCGACATCTTCTGAATGGCCAGTGCCTCACCGCCCACATCAAGCATAGAGCAGCGCCGGCTGCCCCAGCAAAGAGCAACTCCCGCTGCCCCAGCACAGAGCAACACCCGCTGCCCCAGCACAGAGCAACACCCGCTGCCCAAGCACAGCGCAACACCCGCTGCCCCAGCACAGAGCAACACCCGCTGCCCCAGCAGAGAGCAACACCCGCTGCCCCAGCACAGAACAACACCCGCTGCCCAAGCACAGCGCAACACCCGCTGCCCCAGCACAGAGCAACACCCGCTGACCCAGCAGAGAGCAACACCCGCCGCCCCAGCACAGAGCAACACCCGCTGCCCCAGCACAGAGCAACACCCGCTGCCCCAGCACAGCGCAACACCAGCTGCCCCAGCACAGAGCAACACCCGCTGCCCCAGCACAGCGCAACACCCGCTACACCAATACAGAGCAACACCCGCTGCCCCAGCACAGTGCAACACCCGCTGCCCCAGCACAGAGCAACACCCGTTGCTCCAGCACAGAGCAACACCCGCTGCCCCAGCACAGAGTAACACCCGCTGCCCCAGCACAGAGCAACACCCGCTGCCCCAGCACAGAGCAACACCCGCTGCCACAGCACAGAGCAACACCCGCTGCCCCAGCACAGAGCAACACCCAGTGCCCCAGCACAGAGCAACACCCAGTGCCCCAGCACAGAGCAACACCCGCTGCCCCAGCACAGAGCAACACCTGCTGCCCCAGCACAGAGCAACACCCGCTGCCCATGCACAGCGCAACACCCGCTGCCCAAGCACAGTGCAACACCCGCTGCTCCAGCACAGAGCAACACCCGCTGCCCCAGCACAGAGCAACACCCGCTGCCCCAGCACAGAGCAACACCCGTTGCTCCAGCACAGAGCAACACCCGCTGCCCCAGCACAGAGAAACACCCGCTGCCCCAGCACAGAGCAACACCCGCTGCCCCAGCACAGAGCAACACCCGCTGCCACAGCACAGAGCAACACCCGCTGCCCCAGCACAGAGCAACACCCAGTGCCCCAGCACAGAGCAACACCCGCTGCCCCTGTCGCGGGCGGGGGATGCGCTGCTCGACCGTGGTTGCGGCTCGGGTCCGGCTGCTGCTGCTGCTCAGTGGCTCGAGCGGTGGGCCGGATCCCGGGACCTCGAGCGGCGCTTCTCGCCCGTAAAGCCTGCTTTACACACTTCAATAAATCTTTCAATCCGTCGTCGGGGTCAAGTTGTAAGTGACGCACATCCGGCATCGTTCGTGATGTATTTGCGTGTGAAACCTACATGCGATCGATATTGAACGAAAATACGGTGATCGCATACACGTCGTTTATTCCTCATACATTGGACGTTTGGTAGTACGAAACTAGTGAATTGTAACGTGTGACATCCCTCATACGATTTTGGTGTCTGATGCTGTGTGCGCAGGTGTGCGCTCTGCACCGCAGCTTAACAAAGGTCTGCTTCAGAGCGCAGCTGAAAAGCTGCGATCTGAAGCGCCTCACAATGTCTGTCATGCACTAATCTCTGTCAGTCCGTCACTATCTCTGTCCCTCTCTCTCTGTCCATGTCAGTCTATCCCCCTCTCTCATATACTCACCAATCCCCGATCCCCGGCGCTGCACGGCATTCACACTGCTCCGGCGGCTTTTACTGTTTTGAAAAAGCCGGCCGCCCATTAAACAATCTCCTATTCCCTGCTTTCCCCGCCCACCGGCGCCTATGATTGGTTACAGTGAGACACGCCCCCACGCTGAGTGACAGGTGTCACACTGCACCCAATCACAGCAGCCGGTGGGCGTGTCTATACTGTGTAGTGAAATAAATAATTAAATAATTAAAAAAAACGGCGTGCGGTCCCCCCCAATTTTAAAACCAGCCAGATAAAGCCATACGGCTGAAGGCTGGTATTCTCAGGATGGGGAGCTCCACGTTATGGGGAGCCCCCCACCCTAACAATATCAGCCAACAGCCGCCCAGAATTGCCACATACATTATATGCGACAGTTCTGGGACAGTACCCGGCTCTTCCCGATTTGCCCTGGTGCGTTGGCAAATCGGGGTAATAAGGAGTTAATGGCAGCCCATAGCTGCCAATAAGTCCTAGATTAATCATGTCAGGCGTCTATGAGACACCATCCATGATTAATCTGTAAATTACAGTAAATAAACACACACGCCCGAAAAAATCCTTTATTAGAAATAAAACACACAAACACATTCCCTGGTTCACCACTTTAATCTGCCCCAAAAAGCCCTCCATGTCCGGCGTACTCCACAGTCCTCCAGCGTCGCATCCAGCGCTGCTGCATGGAGGTGACCGGAGCTGCAGCAGACACAGCCGCTCCGGTCACCTCCACGCAGCTAATGAAGACAGCCGTGCGATCAGCTGAGCTGTCACTGAGGTTACCCGCTGTCACTGGATCCAGCGGTGGATGCAGCGGTGGCCGCGGGTAACCTCAGTGACAGATCAGCTGATCGCGCTACTCACCGCCGGTCCGGTCAGCAACTGAGGTGAGTAGCGCGATCAGCTGATCTGTCACTGAGGTTACCCGCGGCCACCGCTGCATCCACCGCTGGATCCAGTGACAGCGGGTAACCTCAGTGACAGCTCAGCTGATCGCACGGCTGTCTTCATTAGCTGCGTGGAGGTGACCGGAGCGGCTGTGTCTGCTGCAGCTCCTGTCACCTCCATGCAGCAGCGCTGGAAGCGACGCTGGAGGACTGTGGAGTACGCCGGACATGGAGGGCTTTTTGGGGCAGATTAAAGTGGTGAACCAGGGAATGTGTTTGTGTGTTTTATTTCTAATAAAGGATTTTTCGGGTGTGTGTGTTTATTTACTGTAATTTACAGATTAATCATGGAAGGTATCTCGGGGAGACGCCTGACATGATTAATCTAGGACTTATTGGCAGCTATGGGCTGCCAATAACTCCTTATTACCCCGATTTGCCAACGCACCAGGGTAAATCGGGAAGAGCCGGGTACAGTCCCAGAACTGTCGCATATAATGTATGCAGCAATTCTGGGCGGCTGTTGGCTGATATTGTTAGGCTGGGGGGCTCCCCATAACGTGGAGCTCCCCATCCTGAGAATACCAGCCTTCAGCCGTATGGCTTTATCTGGCTGGTTTTAAAATTGGGGGGGACCGCACGCCGTTTTTTTAAATTATTTAATTATTTATTTCACTACACAGTATAGACACGCCCACCGGCTGCTGTGATTGGGTGCAGTGTGACACCTGTCACTCAGCGTGGGGGCGTGTCTCACTGTAACCAATCATAGGCGCCGGTGGGCGGGGAAAGCAGGGAATAGGAGATTGTTTAATGGGCGGCCGGCTTTTTCAAAACAGTAAAAGCCGCCGGAGCAGTGTGAATGCTGTGCAGCGCCGGGGATCGGGGATCGGTGAGTATATGAGAGAGGGCTGCTCAATTCACTTACTCAGGAGTTTAGCGGTCACCGGTGAGTCCTTCACAGGTGACCGCTAATCAGGACGCGACACAGACAGAGCCGCAGCATGACCATGAAGTCGGGTGAGGTTCACCCGAGTTCATTCTGACAGTGCGGCTCTGTCTGTGTCTGCTGTCATCTGCCATTCAGCTCTGCTACATGGCTGTCTGTGGCTGCTGTTAGCGGCCATGTAGCAGAGCTGAATGGCAGATGACATAGTAAAAACGCATCCCTACACATTACACACGCTTGTCAAGACAATAAATAAAAAAAAAAGGGTGCCCAATGCATACGTCACAGAACACATGATCTAAAGGATCGCACACAAAATTGACCAATTTAACATAGGCTACTAACGCACGTGTGACAGCAAATGAACGACCAACGTGCAATCTCATTAGATCGCATATGCAACCTGGGCGTGTCACATCGCATACGAGATCGCATACCTAATTGTAAGGTGTAAAGCTGGCTTTAGTGAAAGGGGTGGTCTGTTGGGGTTTGGGATGTCGGTTTGTGACGCCACCCACGGTGTGTGGTGAGGTTGGGGCACCAACGCTGCTCTGTACGGGGATCCCGGGAGCGATGACAGGGAGTAGCTGGGATGTTTCTCTCCCCTCCGTGGGTAGGGGGATTTTGGTAGTCCCGGGGCCCGGAGTTGTTGACTGTAAGGTGGATTGCGGGGCTTGGCCGGGTGCAGGGTCACGGGGGCAGCGCAGTGCCAGACGGCACGGTGGTACTTACTCAGCCAGTAACGTACACGGAGTCTCTGGTAAAACAAATGGCTGGATGGACGAGTCCCACAGACGGCTGCGGCGGTCACTCCCGGTAGGTTGGCGGTAACTGTCTCTCCCTGCACCGGTGTTGTGTTCTCGGCCCCGATGGCTTCCCACCGGTAACCCGCTCCCCAGCGGTATATTTGCCGGAGGAGCCCCTTTTGCCCACAGGCGCTGGCCCTGGGAACTCTAGCTGTGGCGGTAGCTGTATTTCCCTTCACGGTTGAGCGGTTGCCTTTAGTCGGGTCTTTGCTGCTGGGAAATCCCGGAGGTTCCCATCGCTGACGGATTTGACCTGTTTAACGGCGACTCCAAGCCTGGTCGGGGTCCGTAGGCCCTGCCGCATGGTGCTGCCCTCTCTTCGCTCCCCGGTCCGGTACCGGCAGGCCACCGCCTGTCCCCGGTCCTTACGGTTGTGCGTCAATCGGCCTCGCCTGCAGACGGTCACCACCGTCTGCCAACCTTGCTCGTAGGTGCCCGGGCCACGTACCCGGACACGGTCAGTCTCCTCCACTACCACTTCACTCCTCAAACTCAACTCTACTCTTTTCCTGCCTCTAGGACTGTGAACTCCTCGGTGAGGAGGAGCCAACCTCCTGGCTCCGCCCCACCTGGTTTGGACATCAGCCCCTGGAGGGAGGCAACAAGGATTTTGTGTGTGCGGCTGATGTGCCTAACTGGGGTGTGGGGTGTGTTGTTGCAGTACCTGTGACGACCTGGCTTGTCCAGGGCGCCACACCCCAGCACAGAGCAACACCCGCTGCCCCAGCACAGAGCAACACCGGCTGCCCCAGCACAGCGCAACACCCGCTGCCCCAGCACAGCGCAACACCCGCTGCCCCAGCACAGAGCAACACCCGCTGCACCAGCACAGCGCAACACCCGCTGCCCCAGCACAGCGCATCACCCGCTGCCCCAGCACAGAGCAACACCCGCTGACCCAGCACAGCGCAACACACGCTGCCCCAGCACAGAGCATCACCCGCTGCCCCAGCACAGAGCAACACCTGCTGCCCCAGCACAGCGCCGCAGTGAACATCTGGGCCCACTTCTGTACCGCCCACAGCATCGTCAATGGGGAACCCAAGCATTTTTCTTTCCGTGATAAATACTGGAATGGTACTCGGTATTCAGTAAGCATTAATGATTACTATTCACCCATCACTACAAACAAGGTTTTTGGGCGTAGTGTATAAGAAAACAAATCCCCGATCTCCCTCCTCCCAGAAATGCTCTGCTTATCACTGGCTGTATGTGGGTGAAGAGCCGAACTGTCCAGTCATTGACTTCCATTGTACACATTACGCGAGTTGAGCCCTATCCGAGCGTCTGACCTCCTCGACTCGAAGACCAAACGCCGGAGCATTTTAGTGCTCATCCTTCTCTAGTGATGAGCACCCGCTACCATGCTCAGGTGCTCAGTACTTGTAATAAGCAGTTGGAAGCTCAGATAAGCATGACTCGAGTACCCGAGTATAATCGAAGTCACTGGGGGAGATGCTTGAGATCCCCATTGACTTTCACTAGTTACGAGTACCGAGCACCCGAGCATGGTAGTGCCCGCTCATCACTAGTTACAAGTACCGAGCACCCGAGCATGGTAGTGCCCACTCATCACTAGTTACGAGTACTGAGCACCCGAGCATGGTAGTGCCCACTCATCACTAGTTACGAGTACTGAGCACCCGAGCATGGTAGTGTGGCGCCCCTGAGGCTTCCGTCGCCACAGGAACATTGCACCCCAGCTAGAGGTGTGATGTCCCATCCTGGGTAAGGAAAGGAGTGAACGCCGGTCCACAGGCAAATCTGCACTACACCCATTGTTAGGTACACACAGAGACCAGGGACAGTGGCAGCTACCCTCCCATGCTGCATGCTGGGAGGGGCCGTAAGACCCATCCCTGCTTCCATAGGGTAGAGCTTAGCAACTGGGTGGGTGGGAGGAGCCAGCTGAGAGTAGAGTAGAACAAGGAAGGTCCAGTTTAGTGAGTCTGCAGAGAGAGTGAAGGGCTGAAGGAGTCAGTCTGCGGGAGGCAGAGGAGTTAGAAGTTAGGAGGAGAGCTGAGAGGAGTAAGAAGAGAAGTGCTCTAGTCAGTCAGGAGCAAGACGGAGAAAGTGACGCTTCCTGGTGAAGACCCTGGGGCCCGGCTAGGCCCAGGTGACACCAAGCAGAACAGAGGGGATTCCAGGGCCACAGACAGCTTTCAGGTTAGTGGCCTGTTCCACAGAACAATCAGGTGGAGGGATCAAGCTGCACACAGGGTACGGTCCCTAGAAACTGGAGGAAGAGAAGTCAATTCCAAAGGTAAAAACCGAGGCCCAGGGCAGTTGCAAACACCCCGAGCCACAGCCCACAGCAGAACCTCTGGAAAGGGGGTAGAACACCCACTAGGAAAGCCCCCGGCCCGGAGGCTGTAGTGGAGGCCAAGCCAGGTTCATCCAGTAAAGTCAAGGCTTAGAAGTCAGCTGAAGAAAGGAACACAATAGAGGGGTGCACCGGTTTTCGCCCTCAGATCTACCCAGGATTGGCGGAGGTCCCTGATAGTGGGTTCCAGCAGTCCAACGGCACCAGTGTGCACCAGCCAGGAACTGTGAGTAAAGACCTTGAAACTGCACCCCCTGGTGTTGTCTCCTTTATTTCACTGCATAGACTTCCATCACTACATTGACTCTTACAAGCACCAACAGTTGCCCCGGGGCACCGCTCCACCTGTGGGGAGCAGGACCATCCAAGCTGCCATTCCATCAGCCTCGGAGGCCCCATACAGCAGCGGCGGCTTAATAGCCGCAAACCACAGGTGGCGTCACAAATATTATAAACTTTAATCACCCCCAACACTGAAGCCATATTAATTGACTCCCGCCAGGGTCACAGAGTGTTGCCCCGCCACCACTGACGACCCCTGGACTAGTCCGGCCCGGCACCGGGTGTCCCATAGCCCTGGGGTGGGCGAGTCAACTTTGGCGTCACGAACAGGATAACGTGCCCGGCCCCCACCGGGTACTGTGCGCCTTTGAAAGGTCTGTGTTTGAATCGTGCTTTACTGTAGTGAAGGGCCGCCATTAAAGAAACTGCCGCCATTAGCCTGGCTGAGCGCGGGAAGAAGAGGGGCGTGTCTGCAAAAGAGCACTAAAGTAAGCCCCGCCCCCTTGATCTTGCAAGGAAGAGCGCGAAGCTAAGCCCGCTATGCAAAGCAGAGATTGAAAAATGGCGCCCTGAAAAGAGAATTGACTGTCTGGCGGTTCAGCTTGCTGCCTAAAGAAAGGAGAAGTCGACTTACTGGCCAGAGAAGGAGAATCATGAAAAGACCAAGGGGGAGCGGATGTCTGCATTCAGCCCTGTCGGCGGCATGGCGGGACTCCGAAGTGGAAGAGGCGGGGTGGCTTTTGATGTGGAGGATCGCGGCCCGACCCGAGTGAGCTCCCCGCGGGAACCGCTGCCTGGTTGGAGCAGGAGCTGGGTCGATTCTGCGTCCGGGTGAGAGCACAGACGCTGCAGTGTCGCGGGCGGGGAGGAGGGTGTCAGCACACTACGCTCACCCCTTCTGCTCGGGTCCGGCGGCTGCTGCTCAGTGGTGGCTCGAGCAGTGGGCCGGATCCCGGTGGTTTCTCGAGCGGCACTCCTCGCCCGTGAGTGAAAGGGGGTTGTTGGGTGTGGGAATTGTTTATTGTCCGTGACGCCACCCACGGTTGTGGTGATTTCACCACCGCTGCTCTATACGGGGCTCCCGGGGATGGTGATGCGGAGCAGCCAGGTGTTGTGTTGCCCCTCCGTGGGTAGGGGTTGGTGATCCCGGGGCCCGGTGATGGTTTGGGAGGTGCAGGGCCTGGTGGGTGCAGGGACGCGGGGGCAGCGCTGTGCCTTGCGGCACTGTGGTACTCACTCAGCCTGAGACGTTGACACAGTTTTTACGGTAAACCAAACGGCTGGATAGACGGTCCCACGGACGGCTGCACTTGCTCTCCCGGTAGGTGACGGTGATGTCCCTTTTCCTAGCACCTTGGTGTACTTGTTGGTTGCGATGGGTCCCCACCGGTAACCCGCTCCCCGGCTTGAAGCTGGACCGGGGGAGCTCTACTCTTTGCCCGCAGGCGCTGGCCCTAAGAAACTGGTGCCTTGGCGGTGGCGGTGTCTCTCTTACACTGGCTGGGCTGTTGCCTTCAATCGGGACTTGGTTGTTGGGGGATCTACGTCCCCTTCAATGACGGATTTGGCAAATTATGGCGACTCCTAGCCTTGCCGGGGTCCGAGAGGCCCCTGCCCTGGTGCTGACTGTCCTTCGGAACACTGCTCCAGACCGCCGGGCACACAGCCTACGGGGTCCTTCCAGGAACTTCCAAACGGTCCCCCTCCAGACAGTCACCGCCGTTGCTGACCTGTCCTGCACACAGCTGGACTACTTCAGGCTTTCTCTCTGTCACCACTCTTGCTTTCCTCCTTTACCACTTTACTTCTTTCTACTTTCACTACTTGTTTACGCCTCCACTTAGCTCCTCACTCAAGCCCTGCCTGGGCTAATCTGCCTGGTTTCTCCCACCTCCAGAGCTGTGTCCTCCTCGGTGGGCGGAGCCAACCGCCTGGCCCACCCCCTGGTGTGAATCATCAGCCTCTGGAGGAAGGCAACAAGGATTTTTGGTTAGCTTAGATGTTCCTACCTGGGATGTAGGGTGTGGTGGTGTGTGACCTGTGTCCCCTGGCTTGCCCAGGGCGACACAGCAGCAGGTGCTCGACTGGAAGGCGGAAGTCCGGAGGATGGTCGCCGTGGTGTGGGCCCAGGAACAGAGGGCCACCGCAGCAACCGTGTCGCGTGAAGATAAAGCCACGCAGACCCCCACGGCATCCCCCTCTCAGCTGGGAGCCAGGACCCGACAGCACCGTGACAAGTGAGCCCTATGTAGCACCACTCCCCTGAGAGGTAGGTACCACGTACGCTGCCCCCGCCACCGTTCCCGCTGGAGGTCCAGAGCCCGGGGATGTATTGTGTCTGGAGATGAAGTCCGGTGTCCCGTACGAAGTTGGCACAGTGCGGTCCCCTGCGATGGTAGCCGCATCCGCAAGTTAACTCCTGAAGTTAAAAGTTCAAGTTGAAAGTTTTAAAGGACCCGCTCCAGAAATAATGCCTCCTGCCTTTGTTGTGTGGCGCCCTGGACAAGCCAGGGGCCACAGAGAACAACACCAACACACCCCACACTCCCAGCAGGCACACCGAGGTCAGACACAAAACCCTTGTTGCCTTCCTACAGGGGCTGATGATCACATCAGGGGGTGGGCCAGGCGGTTGTTCCCGCCTTCGAGGAGTTCACAGTCCTGGAGGCGGGAAAACCAGGCAGATAGAGTTGAGTAGTGAAAGTGAGCAGAAGGAAGTAGTAAGAGAGCAGCCTGAAGTTAGTCCGGGTGTGTGGCCCGGACAGATCAGCAAGGTTGGCAGACGGTGGTGACCGTCTGCAGGAGTGGCCTATCCGAGTTACCGTAAGGACCGTGGACGGGCGGTGGCCCGGCGGTACCGGACCGATACACAAAGAGAAGCCAGCACCATCTGGCAGGGGCTTTTCGGACCCCGGCAAGGCTAGGAGTCGCCGTGAATTTGCCAACCAACAGAGGGAGACACCGCCACCGCCAAGGCAACCGTTTCTCAGGGCCAGAGCCTGCGGGCAAAGAGGGGCTCCTCCAGCCCATATCCAAGCTGGGGAGCGGGTTACCGGTGGGAACCCATCGGAACCATCAACCGTACTTAGGTGCAGGGAACGGCAGTCACCATCAACCTGCCGGGAGAAACAACACCGCAGCCGTCTGTGGGACCCGTCCATCCAGCCGAATGTTTTACCGAGAACTGTGTCTTCATCATTGGGCTGAGTGAGTACCACCGTGCCGTGCGGCACAGCGCTGCCCCTGCGACCCTGCACCTCGCCAGGCCCCGTAACCCGCCTATCATTCTTCCCTACCCTCTCACCGGGCCCCGGGACAACCAACCTCCTACCCACAGAGGGGAGAAATAACAACCAAGCTGCTCCCTGTCACCGCTCCCGGGATCCCCGTCCAGAGCAGCGGTGGTGTCACCATTATCACCACAACCGTGGGTGGCGTCACGGACAATAAATCCCCACAATCAAATCCCCTTTTCACTCACGGGCGAGGAACGCCGCTCGAGTCCCCAGGATCCGGCCCACCGCTCGAGCCACCACCGAGCAGCAGCGGCAGCCGCAGAGCAGCAGCACCAGCGGCCGGACCCGAGCAGTGGGAGAGCGCAGCGTCCCCTCCTCCGCCCGCGACAACTTGGCGTCACGAACAGGATCTTACCGCTCTGCCATTGAGTAGAGGTGCGCCTTGTTATTGCCGGAGGTGTCCGGCTGAAAATTTGCCGAAGCCGCCATATTGGGCGCGAAGAGTTCCCGCTCGAGCGTCTCCTCGAGTAGTAGAGGCGCGAAGGCCAAAACCCCGCCCCAATAGAGGAGGAGCCGGAAAGAAACTAAGGGGGACGCGGATGGAGAAATGGCGGCGTCCTCGAATTGGAGCGCTGGAATACCCGCCACCGGGGCATCCAAGCTCTGGGGGAAACGAGGAGGAGTAGCCTTTCAGGACTGCGGCCCGGGTGAGCTCCCCGCCGGGACCGCTGCGTGGCTGGAACGGGAATTGGGCCGGTTCTGCTTGAAGGTGAGGGCGCAGAGCCTGCAGCAGTTGATGGATTGGAAAGCGGAGATGCGCAGATTGGTTGCCGTAGTAGGAGCCCGTGAGCAAGGGGCCGCTGCAGCCGTGCCGCGTCGCGATCAGTCCACCCAAACCCCAGAACCAGCCCTGATTGAGTGGGAGACGGAGGCCAGCACCGCAGCCGGTGGTCCGGAGAGAATGCCGTTGATGGAGGAGGAGGTCCCAAGTATGCTGCCTCCACCGCCGTTCCTAACGGCTGTCAGTGGTTCGGGGTTGAACTGCCGATGGAGGGAGAACCCCATGTACCGCTCGGTCCCTGAGTGGGCCGACCCCCTGCGGTGGTAGCCGCCTCAAGGTCAGCGGGGTCCCGCTGCAGTTGTCCCCGTTGGGACCACCACTGTTTAAAGTTTTGAAAGTTTTGCAAAAATGATAAGTAAATGACACTGTGAAGATTCACCTGCTTGCTGCTTGATTGAAACCGGTCGTTGCCGGCACCGTTGTCCCCGTGGGGACCGTTCAAAAAGTTGCATAAAGAACTCTTTATGAACAGGCCCGAGAACTTGCAGGGCGACCACAAACTTAGTGGCATGTAAATAATGTTGTTGTGGCTCCACCGTTACCGCCTCCGGAGAGGCAGATTGGAGGAAGGGCCCGCAGTGGAGTAGGCTGGGGCCCAGCCACCACCGGAACCGGTGGCAATCCTCTGGGGATTTCAGGAGTTCCCCATGGACGTGGGTCCCCTGAAAAGGACAGAACCCGCTCGGGCAACTTGTGCAGGACTGGGGTCAAGGGGTGCTGCCTGTTTGCTTAGGGGCAGCATCAGGGCCAGATTGCTTGGGTGGGAGAGAGCGGGAGCCGTAACCGTTACGCAACGATTAAGTAAGAGTACCTCCCGATGTGGGAAGATGTCATTATAATTGTATGTCTGTTACCGTTTTCTATCTTTTTCAGTTGGTGAAAATAAAACCGGTGATGGACGGGCAGCCTGCGGACGGTCTGCATTTAACTAAGGGGGAATGTGGCGCCCTGGACAAGCCAGGGGCCACAGAGAACAACACCAACACACCCCACACTCCCAGCAGGCACACCGAGGTCAGACACAAAACCCTTGTTGCCTTCCTCCAGGGGCTGATGATCACACCAGGGGGTGGGCCAGGCGGTTTGTCCCGCCCACCGAGGAGTTCACAGTCCTGGAGGTGGGAAAACCAGGCAGATAGAGTTGAGTAGTGAAAGTGAGCAGAAGGAAGTAGTAAGAGAGCAGCCGGAAGTTAGTCCGGGTGTGTGGCCCGGACAGATCAGCAAGGTTGGCAGACGGTGGTGACCGTCTGCAGGAGTGGCCTATCCGAGTTACCGTAAGGACCGTGGACGGGCGGTGGCCCCGCGGTACTGGACCGGTACACATAGAGAAGCCAGCACCATCTGGCAGGGGCTTTTGGGACCTCGGCAAGGCTAGGAGTCGCCGTGAATTTGCCGAATCCGTTAGTGAAGGGGACCTCCAGGGTTTCCAAACAGTCAAGTCCCGACAGAAGGCAACAGTCCAACCAACAGAAGGAGACACCGCCACCGCCAAGGCAACCGTTTCTCAGGGCCAGAGCCTGCGGGCAAAGAGGGGCTCCTCCAGCCCATATCCAAGCTGGGGAGCGGGTTACCGGTGGGAACCCATCGGAACCATCAACCGTACTTAGGTGCAGGGAAAGGCAGTCACCATCAACCTGCCGGGAGAAACAACACCGCAGCCGTCTGTGGGACCCGTCCATCCAGCCGAGTGTTTTACCGAGAACTGTGTCTTCATCATTGGGCTGAGTGAGTACCACCGTGCCGTGCGGCACAGCGCTGCCCCTGCGACCCTGCACCTCGCCAGGCCCCGTAACCCGCCTGTCATCCTTCCCTACCCCCTCACCGGGCCCCGGGACAACCAACCCCCTACCCACGGAGGGGAGAAATAACAACCAAGCTGCTCCCTGTCACCGCTCCCGGGATTCCCGTCCAGAGCAGCGGTGGTGTCACCATTATCACCACAACCGTGGGTGGGGTCACGGACAATAAATCCCCACAATCAAATCCCCTTTTCACTCACGGGCGAGGAACGCCGCTCGAGTCCCCGGGATCCGGCCCACCGCTCGAGCCACCACCGAGCAGCAGCGGCAGCCGCAGAGCAGCAGCACCAGCGGCCGGACCCGAGCAGTGGGAGAGCGCAGCGTCCCCTCCTCCGCCCGCGACAGTTAAACGTCCCTAAGTTCTCCAGGAGACGCCACCCAGCACAAGCGGTGGAAGGAGGAGGACTTTGTCTGACTTGTTGACCGTCGCTGGGGTCGGAGCCCCAGTGGGCGCCATCAAGGGTCGGAGCCCCGGGTGGAGGACGACAAGGAGTTAATGGAGTCAGGACAGTAAATAGCCCCTGTATGTCTGCCCATTGTTCTTTTCGAAGATGACACCCTATTCCTGAATCCTTGGCCCCTGTTCTTTTTGAAGATGACCCCCCCACTGTTAATGTGTAACCAGGCCACTGGACGTAATGTGGCTGGTCTGCTCTAGTTTAAAAAAACTTTAATGTTTATTTTATCCTTTTGTAACGTTCAAGAATATGTGCCTCCTATAAAGGGAAGAAAAGTTTATTAGTTTTCATGCATTTAAAAATTTTGCAGTTTCTTCCACTGTTCTTGTTGTTTCAGCCCGCGGACGTGCTGGGATTCGCTGTGGGGGAGTGTGGCGCCCCTGAGGCTTCCGTCGCCACAGGAACATTGCACCCCAGCCAGAGGTGTGATGTCCCATCCTGGGTAAGGAAAGGAGTGAACACCGGTCCACAGGCAAATCTGCACTACACCCATTGTTAGGTACACACAGGGACCAGGGACAGTGGCAGCTACCCTCCCATGCTGCATGCTGAGAGGGGCCGTAAGACCCATCCCTGCTTCCATAGGGTAGAGCTTAGCAACTGGGTGGGAGGAGCCAGCCGAGAGTAGAGTAGAACAAGGAAGGTCCAGTTTAGTGAGTCTGCAGAGAGAGTGAAGGGCTGAAGGAGTCAGTCTGCGGGAGGCAGAGGAGTTAGAAGTTAGGAGGAGAGCTGAGAGGAGTAAGAAGAGAAGTGCTCTAGTCAGTCAGGAGCAAGACGGAGAAAGTGACGCTTCCTGGTGAAGACCCTGGGGCCTGGCTAGGCCCAGGTGACACCAAGCAGAACAGAGGGGATTCCAGGGCCACAGACAGCTTTCAGGCTAGTGGCCTGTTCCACAGAACAATCAGGTGGAGGGATCAAGCTGCACACAGGGGACGGTCCCTAGAAACTGGAGGAAGAGAAGTCAATTCCAAAGGTAAAAACCGAGGTCCAGGGCAGTTGCAAACACCCCGGGCCACAGCCCAAAGCAGAACCTCTGGAAAGGGGGTAGGACACCCACTAGGAAAGCCCCCGGCCCGGAGGCTGTAGTGGAGGCCAAGCCAGGTTCATCCAGTAAAGGCAAGGCTTAAGGCTGCTTTACACCAGGCAATCTATCGTGCGATAGATCGTCGGGGTCACGGTTTTTGTGACGCACATCCGGCATCGCTGGCGATGCCGGCCTGTGTGACACCTCCTAGCGATGCAGTATCGTTCACAAATCGTGAGTCGGGTACTGCTCGTTAGGTTCCATAATATCGTTTACTTTAGTTGACCATCGTTTCCGTGGTAGCACACGTCGCTCCGTGTGACACCACGGGAACGATGAGCAGCTCACCTGCCTCCCGCGGCCGCCGCCGTCTCTACGTGGAAGGAAGGAGGTGGGCGGGATGTTTACGTCCCGCTCATCTCCGCCCCTCCGCTTCTATTGGCCGGCGCCCGTGTGACGTCGCTGTGACGCCGAACGTCCCTTCTACTCCAGGAAGTGGACGTTCGCCGCCCACAGCGAGGTCGCACGAGAGGTAAGTATGTGTGACGGGGTTTACTAACTTTGTGCGACACGGGCAGCGATTTGCCCGTGACGCAAAAAGGACGGGGGCGGGTACGATCGATTGTGAAATCGCACAATCGGTCGTACCGTGTAAAGCAGGCTTTAGAAGTCAGCTGAAGAAAGGAACACAATAGAGGGGTGCACCGGCTTTCGCCCCCAGATCTACCCAGGATCGGCGGAGGTCCCTGATAGTGGGTTCCAGCAGTCCAACGGCACCAGTGTGCACCAGCCAGGAACTGTGAGTAAAGACCTTGAAACTACACCCCCTGGTGTTGTCTCCGTTATTTCACTGCATAGACATCCATCACTACATTGACTCTTACAAGCACCAACAGTGTCCCCGGGGCACCGCTCCACCTGTGGGGAGCAGGACCATCCAAGCTGCCATTGCATCAGCCCCGGACGCCCCATACAGCAGCGGCGGCTTAATAGCCGCAAACCACAGGTGGCGTCACGAATATAAACTTTAATCACCCCCAACACTGAAGCCATATTAATTGACTCCCGCCAGGGTCACAGAGTCGGGCCACGCCACCACTGACGACCCCTGGACTAGTCCGGCCCGACACCGGGTGTCCCATAGCCCTGGGGTGGGCGAGTCAGTAGTGCCCGCTCATCACTAGTTACGAGTACTGAGCACCCGAGCATGGTAGTGCCCACTCATCACTAGTTACGAGTACTGAGCACCCGAGCATGGTAGTGCCCACTCATCACTAGTTACGAGTACTGAGCACCCGAGCATGGTAGTGCTCGCTCATCACTAGTTACGAGTACTGAGCACCCGAGCATGGAAGTGCCCGCTCATCACTACAGATAATGTCTTCCAGGGGGGTGCAGGGTGTGACAGAGAAGGGCAGGATGTGACAGAGGGGTGCGGGCTGTGACAGGGGGGTGCAGGCGATGACAGGGGGGTGCAGGCTGTAACAGGAGGGTGCAGGCTGTGACTGGGTGGTGCAGGCTGTGACAGGGGGGTCCAGGCTGTGACAGGAGGGTACAGGCCATGACAAGGGGTGCAGGCTGTGATGGGGGAGTTGTGCAAGGTGTGATAGGAGAGGGCAGGGTGTGACAGAGGGATGCAGGGTGTGACGTTGTTCAGGCTGTGACAGAGGGGTGCATGTTTTGATAGAGATGTGCAGGCTGTGACAGGGGTGGCAGGGGTTTATGGGGGTGGAGGCTGTGATAGAGGTGCAAGCTGTGACAGAGGGATGCAGACTGACAGGGGGCAGGCTGTTATAGAGGGATGCAGGCTGTGACAGGGGCTGCAGGTTGTGAGAGGGGTGCGGGTTGTGACAGAGGGGTGTAGGCTGTGACAGGGGAGTGCAGACTGTGATGGGGGGACGCTGTGACAGGGGTGCAGGCTGTGACAGAGAGGTGCAGGTTGTGACAGGGGTACAAGCTGTGACAGAAGGGTGCAGACTGTGTAGGATAGAGGGGTGCAGGCTGTGTAGGATAGAGGGGTGCAGGCTGTGTAGGATAGAGGGGTGCAGGCTGTGTAGGATAGAGGGGTGCAGGCTGTGTAGGATAGAGGAGTGCAGGCTGTGTAGGATAGAGGGGTGCAGGCTGTGTGGGATAGAGGGGCACAGAGTGTAACAGAGGGGTAAACATGGTTACCTGGTTAGGGCTCCATTCAGAAGTTTTGTCCTCCCCTTTGAGTCGAACACAACTACGCCTCAGATGTCTTCATATCAGAATTACGGGCATTAGACATGGATCACTGACAATGATTTATTACAGCCAATGTGTCCTTAAATAATATTGTCTGTGTGTGATTTTTTGATAAGGCATCCAGAAAAAGTAAAAAAATCAAGTTGGATCCTCGGTGGGAGGCTGAGCACATGAAATTAGATTTATTCCAATGTATTTGATTCCAGAACCAGACAATGTCTCCTCACTTTGCGCTGCGGCCCCTTCATGTATCGGGTATTTTTTTCTTACGCAAAAAATGGTCCGTGTTTCATCAGAGTTGGTCATCTTGGTAAGGGTAATGGGGAGGGTGGAGAGGACTGTGCTATCTTATTTTTAACCCCTTCCTGGCTCTATAAAGAATTCATTTTCCTAGATTTGGGGGAATCGAGTCCAAATCTTTCAGGAAATTTGTAACAGATTTGATTCTTTACAAGACGATTCTCTCATCTCTAAATATACTAGAATATTGCACAACAGGTGGCGGCAATACAGAGACATGGAAGAACGGAGCTTCTGCAAACGTCCAGGATAAGCCCTGTACTAGGCGAATAGTGGATGAAACTATTTTCCAGGGAGGCTGCCCCTGGTGGTGTACCTAAAGAGAAAACATACAGTGTGTTCACCCATATTCTGCCCGTCGCTATTAACTTGAGGACGGCGGCAGCTATAGGCATAGAAGTTGTGTCTAGGTATAGTAAAGTAGCCATGCGTTACGCAATGAAACCACCTATAGCGCCACCTGGTGGAAAAGTGCAGATGCCGTCAATATTATGCAGCGAGCATCTGTCTCTAAGTGCAGCGATTGGAGCTATCTCAGATTGCTGCTGTCAATCTCAGCAGCATTTAAGTGACACGTTCTCATGATGTGATGTCACGCTACATATGGGGAAATAACGAGTGAACAGCGAAAAGGGAGAGGAGGTAAGAGGAAAACCCTTCTAGAAAAAGGGGAGAGTGACTCCTGACAAAATGTTCCTCTAGCCCCTGGCTCCCCTGATGTCCCTAGATAGGTTTCACACCTATGCGCCGAGCAGGATACCTGGCCCTGGCTGACCCTGAACTGGGCCCTAGGTAATCAATGGATGGGATGATTGCTAGTCAACCCCACTAAGTCCTAAATAACACACAGGGAACCTGTGGAAACCCAAATATCCATGCCAGTCAACACACCAGCACCTTCAGGCCACATACATAACCCCAATTTCAGACTGGCAGACTGCCTAGCAACAGGTAAATGGGATGGGCACCCATTGGCTAGTTGCCACCCAATCTGTAGGGAGAGACCCAGAAAGGGGAGGGGCGAGTGGTCAGTTGGGAAGTTGGCGGGGGGAAGTGTTTAGTGGAGTTGAGAGTTGAGAAGTGTGAGGAAGTCGAGGAGAGTTGAGAGTAGAGTGAGGAGTGAAGTAAAGAGAAGGGAAAAGACCTGCAGTAACATCGGAGTGCTGTAACAGGAGTGAGGGACTGTGGAGTACGGAGCCAGGACTCCAGGAACCGTGGGTTACCTGTGGAAGTGGAATACTGCAGATACCGTGGGACGCCTGTGGAGGTCTGGAACCAAGGCTCACAGGACTCAGCACAAGACGGGGTGCAGACCCTAGGACAGCGGGGCACTTTATGGTCAACTGTTAAATCTGCCAGGTGAGGGTATCTCCAGGGTCCCTCACCAACCACAGAGTCTGAAGCATCAGCAGCAAAGAGGGGACCAGGGACTGAACCCGTTAAATAGTCCAGGCTGCCTGCAATAGGACCAAGACTGAAACAGAGGGGTTCCCCTGAAGCTCTAGGCCACGGGAGCCCATCAACAACAAGTGTGCACAGAGGACAGCTAACCCAGGTCACAGCTGGCACGGAGAACAAGGGGAGCACCGGCACCAGTGGGTCCAGGTACAAAGCCTGAAGTAAAGCAAGGCAAATTGAAACTGCAATACCGGTGTGGACTGTTTCCTTCTCACCTCCGTACACGTACACTTACTGTTCCCTACCATTGCCCCCTCATCATCCACTGTTAGGACCTGTCCCTGCTTACGGAGTGCCCAAAACACCTAAGCTGCACCACTCCACCAGCCCCAGTGGTGGCCCCAATAACCTGGCCGCACACCGCAAGTGGCGTAGTCGAAAAACTCTATTTTCTTTTCTTTTATTTTTCTCCCATTTTTCACCCCTTTTTATCGGACCGACCCCCAGGGTCATGGAACCGGGCCTCGGCCGAGACCACGACTGTTTTCCCCTGAGCACCGCACGCCCGGGACCGAGTACCCCACAACCCCTGGGGCATCACAAAAACAAACGAACAACTTATCTCCAAGATGAACAGAAACATACAACAACATTTCTCCAGTTGATTACAAGCCATCAACTGTATAGAAACATAAATCTATCACCAGCAACATGACCATTATGCCATCCCACACCATAATTCTGGGAATAGGACCGGTGTGACGTTCCCTCATGAAGGCCTCCTCATAACATCACACACGTGGTCTCCAGACCAATCTAACAATGGATCCAAGACGAAAGTGTGACTCATTGCTGAAGAGGACAGACCTCTATCCCATCATCCATTGTTCTTTTTCGACCTCCGGTCTCCATCAAGCACTTCTGGGACGTCATGGCTCGACATTTGCACAAAGAGCTGCCAGCAGAGGATCTTGATGATTTGCCCAACTGCCTTCAGTGTGGCAGAACCTTCCTCAGACGACCATTAATTACCTCATTGATGGCAGCCGAGGCTGTAAGTGTGGGGATTTGTGCCCGTGGCTCATACGCAATACCAAATAAATCGAGAGGTTTAGAAAACCCTGTTTCCATTTCTGCATCACAAATCAATAAATGTGGATCCATCCTGAGATCTCAATAATTCCAGGACTTCAACTTCTTGGTGCTGTAATGAGGATTATAAGTAATGTTCTCTGCCACCACCTGCTGGTGGGAAGTGGTATAAACCATCACTCATAAAGCCAAGATCGATGTGTATTGTAGATAGAATGACCCAAGAAGAGGCAAATGTCTCATTAAAGAAGAAAATAAACAAAATATACACGTAATGTACAAGAATATAACTACTATAATACTGCCCCCTATGTACAAGAATATAACTGCTATAATACTGCCCCTATGTACAAGAATATAACTACTATAATACTGCCCCTATGTACAAGAATATAACTAATATAATACTGCCCTATGTACAAGAATATAACTACTATAATACTGCTCCTATGCACAAGAATATAACTACTATAATACTGTCCCTATGTACAAGAATATAACTACTATAATACTGCTCTTATGCACAAGAATATAACTACTATAATACTGCCCCTATGTACAAGAATATAACTACTATAATACTGTCCCTATGTACAAGAATATAACTAATATAATACTGCTCCTATGCACAAGAATATAACTACAATAATACTGCCCCTATGTACAAGAATATAACTACTATAATACTGTCCCTATGTACAAGAATATAACTACTATAATACTGCTCTTATGCACAAGAATATAACTACTATAATACTGCTCCTATGCACAAGAATATAACTACTATAATACTGCCCCCTATGCACAAGAATATAACTACTATAATACTGCCCCCTATGCACAAGAATATAACTACTATAATACTGCCCCTATGTACAAGAATATAACTACTATAATACTGCCCCTATGTACAAGAATATAACTACTATAATACTGCTCCTATGCACAAGAATATAACTACTATAATACTGTCCCTATGTACAAGAATATAACTACTATAATACTGCTCTTATGCACAAGAATATAACTACTATAATACTGCCCCTATGTACAAGAATATAACTACTATAATACTGTCCCTATGTACAAGAATATAACTAATATAATACTGCTCCTATGCACAAGAATATAACTACAATAATACTGCCCCTATGTACAAGAATATAACTACTATAATACTGTCCCTATGTACAAGAATATAACTACTATAATACTGCTCTTATGCACAAGAATATAGCTACTATAATACTGCTCCTATGCACAAGAATATAACTACTATAATACTGTCCCTATGTACAAGAATATAACTAATATAATACTGCTCCTATGCACAAGAATATAACTACTATAATACTGCCCCTATGTACAAGAATATAACTACTATAATACTGCCCCTATATACAAGAATATAACTACTATAATACTGTCCCTATGTACAAGAATATAACTACTATAATACTGCTCCCTATATACAAGAATATAACTACTATAATACTGCCCCCTATGTACAAGAATATAACTACTATAATACTGCTCCCTATATACAAGAATATAACTACTATAATACTGCCCCCTATGTACAAGAATATAACTACTATAATACTGTCCCTATGTACAAGAATATAACTACTATAATACTGTCCCTATGTACAAGAATATAACTACTATAATACTGCTCCCTATATACAAGAATATAACTACTATAATACTGTCCCTATGTACAAGAATATAACTACTATAATACTGCTCCTATGCACAAGAATATAACTACTATAATACTGCCCCTATGTACAAGAATATAACTACTATAATACTGCTCCTATGCACAAGAATATAACTACTATAATACTGCCCCTATGTACAAGAATATAACTACTATAATACTGCTCCTATGTACAAGAATATAACTACTATAAAACTGCCCCCTATGTACAAGAATATAACTACTATAATACTGTCCCTATGTACAAGAATATAACTACTATAATACTGCTCCCTATATACAAGAATATAACTACTATAATACTGTCCCTATGTACAAGAATATAACTACTATAATACTGCTCCTATGCACAAGAATATAACTACTATAATACTGCCCCTATGTACAAGAATATAACTACTATAATACTGCTCCTATGCACAAGAATATAACTACTATAATACTGCCCCTATGTACAAGAATATAACTACTATAATACTGCTCCTATGTACAAGAATATAACTACTATAAAACTGCCCCCTATGTACAAGAATATAACTACTATAATACTGCCCCTATGTACAAGAATATAACTACTATAATACTGCTCCCTATATACAAGAATATAACTACTATAATACTGTCCCTATGTACAAGAATATAACTACTATAATACTGCTCCTATGCACAAGAATATAACTACTATAATACTGCCCCTATGTACAAGAATATAACTACTATAATACTGCTCCTATGCACAAGAATATAACTACTATAATACTGCCCCTATGTACAAGAATATAACTACTATAATACTGCCCCCTATGTACAAGAATATAACTACTATAATACTGTCCCTATGTACAAGAATATAACTACTATAATACTGTCCCTATGTACAAGAATATAACTACTATAATACTGCTCCCTATATACAAGAATATAACTACTATAATACTGTCCCTATGTACAAGAATATAACTACTATAATACTGCTCCTATGCACAAGAATATAACTACTATAATACTGCCCCTATGTACAAGAATATAACTACTATAATACTGCTCCTATGCACAAGAATATAACTACTATAATACTGCCCCTATGTACAAGAATATAACTACTATAATACTGCTCCTATGTACAAGAATATAACTACTATAAAACTGCCCCCTATGTACAAGAATATAACTACTATAATACTGCTCCTATGTACAAGAATATAACTACTATAATACTGCCCCTATGTACAAGAATATAACTACTATAATACTGCTCCTATGCACAAGAATATAACTACTATAATACTGCCCCTATGTACAAGAATATAACTACTATAATACTGCCCCCTATGCACAAGAATATAACTACTATAATACTGCTCCTATGCACAAGAATATAACTACTATAATACTGCCCCTATGTACAAGAATATAACTACTATAATACTGCTCCTATGCACAAGAATATAACTGCTATAATACTGCTCCCTATGTACAAGAATATAACTACTATAATACTGCCCCCTATGTACAAGAATATAACTACTATAATACTGCTCCTATGCACAAGAATATAACTACTATAATACTGCCCCTATGTACAAGAATATAACTACTATAATACTGCCCCTATATACAAGAATATAACTACTATAATACTGCCCACTATGTACAAGAATATAACTACTATAATACTGCCCCTATGTACAAGAATATAACTACTATAATACTGCCCCTATGCACAAGAATATAACTACTATAATACTGCCCTCTATGTACAAGAATATAACTACTATAATACTGCCCCTATGTACAAGAATATAACTACTATAATACTGCCCCTATGAACAGGAATATAACTATTATAATACTGCTCCTATGTACAATAATATAACTACTATAATACTACCCCTATGTACAAGAATATAACTACTAAAATACTGCTCCTATGTACAAGAATATAACTACTATAATACTGCCCCTATATACAAGAATATCACTACTATAATACTGCCCCTATGTACAAGAATATAACTGCTATAATACTGCCCCCTATGTACAAGAATATAACTACTATAATACTGCTCCCTATATACAAGAATATAACTACTATAATACTGCCCCCTATGTACAAGAATATAACTACTATAATACTGTCCCTATGTACAAGAATATAACTACTATAATACTGTCCCTATGTACAAGAATATAACTACTATAATACTGCTCCCTATATACAAGAATATAACTACTATAATACTGTCCCTGTGTACAAGAATATAACTACTATAATACTGCTCCTATGCACAAGAATATAACTACTATAATACTGCCCCTATGTACAAGAATATAACTACTATAATACTGCTCCTATGCACAAGAATATAACTACTATAATACTGCCCCTATGTACAAGAATATAACTACTATAATACTGCTCCTATGTACAAGAATATAACTACTATAAAACTGCCCCCTATGTACAAGAATATAACTATTATAATACTGCTCCTATGTACAAGAATATAACTACTATAATACTGCCCCTATGTACAAGAATATAACTACTATAATACTGCTCCTATGCACAAGAATATAACTACTATAATACTGCCCCTATGTACAAGAATATAACTACTATAATACTGCCCCCTATGCACAAGAATATAACTACTATAATACTGCTCCTATGCACAAGAATATAACTACTATAATACTGCCCCTATGTACAAGAATATAACTACTATAATACTGCTCCTATGCACAAGAATATAACTGCTATAATACTGCTCCCTATGTACAAGAATATAACTACTGTAATACTGCCCCCTATGTACAAGAATATAACTACTATAATACTGCTCCTATGCACAAGAATATAACTACTATAATACTGCCCCTATGTACAAGAATATAACTACTATAATACTGCCCCTATATACAAGAATATAACTACTATAATACTGCCCACTATGTACAAGAATATAACTACTATAATACTGCCCCTATGTACAAGAATATAACTACTATAATACTGCCCCTATGCACAAGAATATAACTACTATAATACTGCCCTCTATGTACAAGAATATAACTACTATAATACTGCCCCTATGTACAAGAATATAACTACTATAATACTGCCCCTATGAACAGGAATATAACTATTATAATACTGCTCCTATGTACAATAATATAACTACTATAATACTACCCCTATGTACAAGAATATAACTACTAAAATACTGCTCCTATGTACAAGAATATAACTACTATAATACTGCCCCTATATACAAGAATATCACTACTATAATACTGCCCCTATGTACAAGAATATAACTGCTATAATACTGCCCCTATGTACAAGACTATAACTGCTGTAATACTGCCCCTGTGTACAAGAATATAACTACTATAATACTGCTCCTATGTACAAGAATATAACTACTATAATACTGCCCCTATGTACAAGAATATAACTACTATAATACTGCTCCTATGTACAAGACTATAACTGCTATAATACTACCTTGGTAGAAAATTGCACCTTTCATGGAGAAGACTGAATTCCACCCTAAGATGTAAAAATATTGTGAACATGTAAGAAATGCATTTTAAAGGTCATATATTTAAGTTTAGCATCTTGTTCAGCAGCATGTCACCGCAATGATCAGACATTTTAATCTGTATAAATACCATGTGTCGGCTTTATTTATTGTTTCCTCTTTAGACACAGATTTTATAATATTTTTACATTAGTGTTTCCTTCCAGAACTGGATATTTTTGAGACCATGTAAATGTTGTTTGGTCCAGGGGTCCTGAATATGGACGGACACAACTGAGACGTAAGCACGATAGGACACAGTCTGAGAATGAAATTAAACTGCAGGAACGTCATCACATTACAACATAGTTTAGGCTTTAAGGGTTTGTCTTTCCATATGATAGGGGATCCCTTACTGATTGTGGGTGCTCCAAACTTTGGGACACCCAGAGAATGGGGCAGGGTAGGGGACCCAGCGAACCAGAGAATGGGGCAGGGTAGGGGACCCAGCGAACCAGAGAATTGGGCTGGGTAGAGGAATCAGCGATCCAGAGAATTGGGCAAGGTAGGGTGTCGCGGGCGGCGGGGCGCTGCGCTCACCACGCTCGGGTCCGGCGCTGCTGCTGCTCGGTGGCTCGAGCGGTGGGCCGGATCCGGGGACTCGAGCGGCGCTCCTCCCCCGTGAGTGAAAGGGGTGGTTTGTTGGGGTTTGGGATGTCGGTTTGTGAAGCTACCCACGGTGTGTGGTGAGGTTGGGGCACCACCGCTGCTCGGTACGGGGATCCCGGGAGCGATGACAGGGAGCAGCTGAGATGTTTCTCTTCCCTCCGTGGGTAGGGGGATTTTGGTAGTCCCGGGGCCCGGTGTTGTTATCTGGTTGGTGGATTGCGGGGCCTGGCCAGGTGCAGGGTCGCGGGGCAGCGCAGTGCCAGACGGCACGGTGGTACTTACTCAGCCAGTAACGCACACGGAGTCTCTGGTAAAACAAACGGCTGGATGGACGAGTCCCACAGACGGCTGCGACGGTCACTCCCGGTAGGTTTGCGGTAACTTTCTCTCCCTGCACCGGTGTTATGTTCTCGGCCCCAATGGCTTCCCACCGGTAACCCGCTCCCCAGCGGTAGGTTGGCGAAGGGAGCCCTTTTTGCCCGCAGGCTCTGGCCCTGGGAGCTCTAGCTCTGGCGGTAGCTTTCTCTCCCTCACGGTTTGGATGGTTGTCTTCAGTCGGGTCTTTACTGCTGGGAAACCCCGGAGGTTCCCATCGCTGACGGATTTGACCGGTTTAACGGCGACTCCTAGCCTGGTCGGGGTCCGTAGGCCCTGCCGGATGGTGCTGGCTTCTCTTCGTTCCCCGATCCGGTACCGGCGGGCCACCACCCGTCCCCGGTCCTTACGGTTTTGCGTCAATTGGCCTCTCTTGCAGACGGTCACCACCGTCTGCCAACCTTGCTGTCAGGTGCCCGGGCCACGTACCCGGACACAGCCAGTCAGTTCCTCCGCTACCACTTCCCTGACTCTCATTCTCTACACTCCAAACTCAACTCCCTTCCTTTTCCCGCCTCCAGGACTCTGAACTCCTCGGTGGGAGGAGCCAACCGCCTGGCTCCGCCCCACCTGGTGTGGACATCAGCCCCTGGAGGGAGGCAACAAGGATTTGTGTCTGACTTCGATGTTCCTAACCGTAGTGTGGGGTGTGTTGTTGCAGTACCTGTGACGTCCTGGCTTGTCCAGGGCGCCACAAGGGGACCCAGCGATCCAGAGAATTGGGCAGGATAGGGGACCCAGCAATCCCGAGAATGGGGCAGGGTAGTTGTCACGGGCGGAGGAGGGGACGCCGCGCTCTCCCTTCTGCTGCTCGGGTCCGGCTGGCACTGCGGCCTGCTGCTGCCGCTGCTCGGTGGCTCGAGCGATGGGCCGGATCCTGGGGACTCGAGCGGCGCTCCTCGCCCGTGAGTGAAAGGGGGTTTGTGTTCGGCTGTTGGGGTTTGTTTATTGTCCGTGACGCCACCCACGGTTGTGGTGATTTTTTAGCACCACCGCTGCTCTGTATGGGGATCCCGGGAAGGATGGTATGGAGCAGCCAGTTGTTGTGTTGCCCCTCCGTGGGTAGGGGTTGGTGATCCCGGGGCCCAGTGATGAGTTGGGAGATGCAGGGCTTGGTGGGCGCAGGGACACGGGGCAGCGCTGTGCCTTGTGGCACTGTGGTACTCACTCAGACTGAGACGATGACACAGTTCTCGGTAAAACACACGGCTGGAAAGACGGTTCCCACGGACGGCTGCACTTGCTTTCCCCAGTAGGTGACGGTGATGTCCCTTTTCCTGCACCTGATGTTTCTGTGTTGGTAGCGATGGGTTCCCACCGGTAACCCGCTCCCCGGCTTGGATATGGGCCGGAGGAGCCCTACTTTGCCCGCAGGCGCTGGCCCTGAGAAACTGGTGCCCTGGCGGTGGCGGTGTCTCTCCTCAATGGTTGGACTGTTGCCTTCAATCGGGACTTAGTTGTTTGGAGACAGACGTCCCCTTCACTGACGGATTTGGCAAATTTACGGCGACTCCAAGCCTTGCCGGGGTCCGAGAGGCCCCTGCCCTGGTGCTGACTGTTCTTCGTATACTGCTACAGACCGCCGGGCCACTACCCATCCGCGGTCCTTCCAGAAACCTCCGAGCAGTCCCCCTTCAGACTGTCACCGCCGTCTGCTGACCTTACTGACCCTGTCCTGCACACAGCCGGACCAACTTCAGGCTTTACTACTCTTTTGTTCTGCTCCTCTACTACTTCACTTCCACTTCACTTAGCTCCTCTACCACTATCTTGCTTCCTCTCACTTCCACCTCCCTCACTTCACTCTCTTCAAACTCTCTTACTGATCTGCCTGCTTCTTCCCGCCTCCAGGGCTGTGTACTCCTCGGTGGGCGGAGCCAACCGCCTGGCCCACCCCCTGGTGTGAACATCAGCCCCTGGAGGAAGGCAACAAGGATTTCGGTAGCTTTGGTGTTCCTACTGGGGTGTAGGGTGTGGTGGTGTGATGACCTGTAACCCTTGGCTTGCCCAGGGCATCACATAGGGGACTCAGCGATCCAGAGAATGGGCCAGGGTAGGGGTCTCAGCGATCCAATAGATTGGCCAAGGTAGGGGGCAACTTTTTGATTGCTGGAAATCCAGCGATCCAAAGAATGAGATTTTGCAGAGACCTACTGTATCTTGAATGAAGCCGTGTTGCTCATGCTCTACCTCCACTCATCATCTATGGGACTGCTGGAAATATGGGACTGCTGTGGAGCGCTATCTTTGGTTTTCTCCACGAATCCCATAGACAGTAAATGGACTTGGGGTTGGGCATGCAAACCTCCACTCTATTGAAGACTGGACTTGGTTCTTGAGCTCCAGAGCCTCCCTGTTCTTAGAATATCTTGGGTTTCCAGTAGTCGGACACTCAGCATCAGAAAATTATCTCCTTTCTAATCAGAAGGAGAGCACTTACAGTCGAATCTGTCATAAAGGAATTTTATGAGATTTGGTCATCTAAAATAAAATGCACAACCTTGTAATGCAAGGCCAGGATGAGGTTCTTAATCGGGAGCTGCTTTCATACCTGTGGTCCATAGGAGGTGGTTCCTGAGTATCGGACCCCTCATTTAGGGGTTGTGATTGTGATATATCCCCTTTAAATCTCCTTTTTGAGCAATTTTCCCTCCCACTTTCCCCTCGTCCTTCTGCACATTTATCTGCCAGGTTTGGATTTTAGACTTAAAGGATTAGACAAAGTGCGATGAATATTTTATAAGTATCCTGCTTATTCTCAGAAGAGTTTTAAGCGATGGCTCCAATAGAAGTTGTAGAAGGCAACGCTTAAAGAACAGGTTAAAGAGCTGTATTTCTCCAGACTCCATATATTGCAGGGACAGCATTCCTTCCATCCTTAATGTATCTTCTTGAATATTAATATTTTTTTCTTTTGAAGCACCATTAGTTCCAGTGTGTTATACATGTGAGGAGGGTTTACACACAAAACACATATATACAATACAAGTACAATAACCAAACTAATGGAGTCATGTACAGAGGAGGACAAGGTTTCAGGGAAAGAGACAGCAGGTTGGGGGTTGGTAGTGAGGTGGCAATTGGGTAGGTTTCCTTGAAAATATAGGTTTTCAGGTTGCATCTGAAGGCTTCAATTATGGAGGACAATCTGATGTGCCGATGTGCTCTGGAGGACGCTAAGGAGAAATCTTGGGTGAGGAAACTACAAGGCTGAAGGAGACAAGGAGGTCTTGTGAGGAGCAGAAGTTACATGTGGGGAAGTGTCAGAAGACTACTTCGGGGATATATGGTGGAGACAGATTATGGATGGTCTTGTAGGTCATTGTTAAGATTCTGAACTGAATTGTCTAGGGAATTTGAAGAGGAGAGGTGGATGTCTCTAGCAGCCAAGTTGAGGATGGACTGGATAGGTGTGAGAGTGTTAGTCAGGAGGCCACTAGCAAGATGTTGTATTAGTCGAGTTGGGAGATGCTGAGGATGTGTACTTACATTTTGTTGAGGAATTGGTGGAGTCTGGATTTTTTTTTTAATTTTGAGGCTGGAGGTGGTAAGGGCTTGGACATGTGCTTTTAAAGTCCAGCTGGAAGGGCGATTGAGAAGGGGACATGATTATGAGTTAAGTTATATTAATTTGTTTTTTAGGAAGTGCGATGAAAAGAAAAGAGTATATGGCTGATAGACACTCTGTGATTCTGGACAGCAGAGAGGAGACGTGTGTGCCAGAGAAGTAGATCTAAGGGTCATCAGCAGAGAGATGGTACTGGAAGCCATGGGACTTCATGATGTGTCTTAGGCCAAAGGTATAGATCAGTGTTTCTCAACTCCAGTCCTCAAGACCCACCAACAGATCATGTTTTCAGGTTTTCCTCAATGTTAGACAGGGAATAATTCCATCACCTGTGCAACATTAAGGAAATCCTGAAAACCTGATTGAGGAAAACCTGAAAACATGATCTGTTGGTGGGTCTTGAGGACTGGAGTTGAGAAACACTGGTATAGATGGAAAAGAGTAAGGGGCCCAGGACAAAGCCCTGAGGGAGACCGACAAAGAGAGGTCAGGATGAGGAGGCAGTGTGTGAGTGGGAGACACTCAGTGGTACTTTGCACGTTGCGACATCGCTAGCATCGGCTATCGATGCCGAGCGTGATAGTCCCCGCCCCCGTCGCACATGCGATATCTTGTGATAGCTGCCGTAGCAAACATTATTGCTACAGCAGCGTCACACACACTTAAATGCCCTGCGACGTCTCTCTGGCCGGTGACCCGTCTCCTTCCTAAGGGGGCGGGTCGTGCGACGTCACACGGCAGGCGGCCAATAGAAGCGGAGGGGTGGAGATGAGCGGAACGTAAACATCCCGCCCACCTCCTTCCTTCCGCATAGCGGGTGGACACAGGTAAGGAGATGTTCCTCGCTCCTGCGGCTTCACACACAGCGATGTGTGCTGCCGCAGGAACGAGGAACAACATCATATCTCCTATTGGTGCGACATTATGAAAATGACCGACGCTACACCGATCACCGATTTTCGACGCTTTTGCAATCGTTTATCGGCGCATCTAGGCTTTACACGTTGCGACGTCTTTACCGGCGCCGGATGTGCGTCACTTTCGATTTGACCCCGACGATATCGCAGTAGCGATGTCGCAGCGTGCAAAGTACCCCTAAAAGTGAGGTAGGTATGAAGAGATCCAGGAGATGGCAAGGAACAGGAGGATCTGTAGTAGGAGGGAACGGATGGCTGTGTAAGAGGTTTAGGACAGATGAAGCAGGAAGACCAGTGAATATGGTTTTGGCTTTGCCAATTAGTGGGCCATGTGTATCTTTAGTTTGGATCGTTTCAGTGGAGTGTTGGGGACAGAAGCTAGAATGTAGTTGGTTGAAGAGTGTGTTGGATGAGAGGTGGGAGCAGAGCTCAAGGTGGACGTGATGTTCAAGAAGTTTTTATCAAAAATAGCAACAAAAAAAGGAGATAAAAACTCCCCCAGAAATGTAATATACTCACAGCAGAAAAGAGGGCAACCAGTATATCAGCCACACCTACAATACCGGATGCTGCTGCATCCATCCATCCATCCATCCATCCAACCATATATCCATCCTGACTGCACCTACGATACCAGGCCCTGCTGCGGCATCTACTATCAGAGACTGTCTGTGCCCGATCCTCTGGCGCCAGCTGCTGAGGTACCGAGACTTCTTGGCGCTGCCCTTGGGGGCTACCTACCAGCACTACCTTATCCCCACCACCTGTGTCTTTAGTGAAGACTCGGTAGTCGTACAGGGACACTCTTCCAGGTCAGAGATCGGTGCCTTGGTCCAGTGGGTCCACTCTCCCCTCTCTTGACTCATTGAGCATTACAATAAGAGTCTTCATAGCAGCTGGTCTCCACCCAATAGCTCAGAGACAACTGAAAATTGGAGATAAAGCCTGCAGAGGAAAAAACTGGGGAAAATGCAGGATCCAAGGCCAGAAATAGTGTTATTCCTCATGTACTTACATACAGGAGAACGTATTCTGAAAAGTGACTTCAGAGTTTAGTTCCTTTAAGGTATTTAACCCATCGGATGTGAATAATGAAAATCAATCCTAATCCTTTGTCTGTAATTATGTGATTACTCTTTAAATACGGGAATTTTACGGACAATCTGGGTCGAACTTCTGCTGTATTTTTGTCCAAGTAGTTTTCGCTGCTGCTTGCCACTATTTATTAAAATCACAGTCTCGTGGTAATTCCACATGGTTTGCTGTGGATGTAGAGCTTGTTATTTCCAGCCCAGCGAGCGCGCAGAGCGGAGAACAGTCAGACGCGGCTTTAACCTGAATCTTTAGTGAAATTACTGGCACCAAATGCTACATGTGTGTATTTAGCGGGAGGAGAGATGAGTACACAAGGTCTAATATCACGCTCTGTGCTCCCTGCAGAAATGTGCCCTTATTCTTATTACATCATATCATTGTATCAAGGTATAGTGGTATATACAGCAGGGCGCTGAGTGACTATACTAACGATAGTGGTATATACAGCAGAGCGCTGAGTGACTATACTAATGATAGTGCTATATACAGCAGAGCGCTGAGTGACTATACTAACGATAGTGGTATATACAGCAGAGCGCTGAGTGACTATACTAACGATAGTGGTATATACAGCAGGGCGCTGAGTGACTATACTAACGATAGTGCTATATACAGCAGAGCGCTGAGTGGCTATACTAACGATAGTGCTATATACAGCAGAGCGCTGAGTGACTGTACTAACGATAGTGCTATATACAGCAGAGCGCTGAGTGACTGTACTAACGATAGTGCTATATACAGCAGAGCGCTGAGTGACTGTATTAACGATAGTGGTATATACAGCAGGGCGCTGAGTGACTGTACTAACGATAGTGGTATATACAGCAGAGCGCTGAGTGACTATACTAATGATAGTGCTATATACAGCAGGGCGCTGAGTGACTATACTAACAATAGTGGTATATACAGCAGGGTGCTGAGTGACTATACTAACAATAGTGGTATATACAGCAGAGCGCTGAGTGACTATACGAACGATAGTGCTATATACAGCAGGGCGCTGAGTGACTATACTAACGATAGTGCTATATACAGCAGAGCGCTGAGTGACTGTACTAACGATAGTGGTATATACAGCAGGGCGCTGAGTGACTATACTAACAATAGTGGTATATACAGCAGGGAGCTGAGTGACTATACTAACGATAGTAGTATATACAGCAGAGCGCTGAGTGACTGTACTAACGATAGTGGTATATACAGCAGGGCGCTGAGTGACTATACTAACAATAGTGCTATATACAGCAGAGTGCTGAATGACTATACTAACAATAGTGGTATATACAGCAGGGCGCTGAGTGACTATACTAACGATAGTGGTATATACAGCAGGGAGCTGAGTGACTATACTAACGATAGTTGTATATACAGCAGGGCGCTGAGTGACTGTACTAACGATAGTGGTATATACAGCAGGGCGCTGAGTGACTGTACTAACAATAGTGCTATATACAGCAGGGCGCTGAGTGACTATACTAACAATAGTGGTATATACAGCAGGGCGCTGAGTGACTGTACTAACGATAGTGCTATATACAGCAGAGCGCTGAGTGACTATACTAACGATAGTGGTATATACAGCAGGGCGCTGAGTGACTATACTAACGATAGTGCTATATACAGCAGAGCGCTGAGTGACTATACTAACGATAGTGGTATATACAGCAGGGCGCTGAGTGACTATACTAACGATAGTGCTATATACAGCAGAGCGCTGAGTGACTATACTAACGATAGTGGTATATACAGCAGGGCGCTGAGTGACTATACTAACGATAGTGCTATATACAGCAGAGCGCTGAGTGACTGTATTAACGATAGTGGTATATACAGCAGGGCGCTGAGTGACTATACTAACGATAGTGGTATATACAGCAGGGCGCTGAGTGACTATACTAACGATAGTGGTATATACAGCAGGGCGCTGAGTGACTATACTAACGATAGTGGTATATACAGCAGAGCGCTGAGTGACTATACTAACGATAGTGGTATATGTCGCGGGCGGGGAGGAGGGTGTCAGCACACCGCGCTCACCCCTTCTGCTCGGGTCCGGCAGCTGCTCCTGGTGGCTCGAGCCGTAGGCCGGATCCCGGGGTTTCTCGAGCGACACTCCTCGCCCGTGAGTGAAAGGGGGGTGTTTGTTGGGTGTGGGGATTGTTATAGTTCGTGACGCCACCCACGGTTGTGGTGATTGCACCACCGCTGCTCAGTGTGGGGGTCCCGGGGATGGTGATGCGGAGCAGCCAGGTGTTGTGTTGCCCCTCCGTGGGTAGGGGTTGGTGATCCCGGGGCCCAGTGAAGAGATGTGAAGTGTAGGGCCTGGAGGGCGCAGGGACGCGGGGGGGCAGCGCTGTGCCTTGCGGCACTGTGGTACTCACTCAGCCTGAGACACGGACACAGTTTGTACGGTAAACCAACGGCTGGTAGGACGGTCCCACAGACGGTTGCACCTGCACTCCCGGTAGGTGACGGTGACGTCTCTCTTCCTTGCACCTGTTTGACTGATGGTAGCGGTGGATTCCCTCCGGTTACCCGCTCCCCGACTGCAATCTGGGCCGGAGGAGCTCTACACTTTGCCCGCAGGCGCTGGCCCTGGGGAAACTGGTGCCTTGGCGGTGGCGGTGTCTCCCCGGTAATGGTCGGGCTGTTGCCGTCAATCGGGACTTTGTTGCTGGGGGATCTGCATCCCCTTCACTGACGGATTCGGCAAATTGGGCGACTCCTAGCCTTGCCGGGGTCCGAGAGGCCCCTGCCCTGGTGCTGACTGTCCTTCGGAACACTGCTCCAGACCACCGGGCACACAGCCAACGGGGTCCTTCCAGGAACTTCCAAACGGTCCCCCTCCGGACAGTCACCGCCGTCGCTGACCTTGCTGTTCTAGCCCTACACACAGCTGGGCTCTCAGGCTCTGCGCACTCTCTGCGCTCTCTCCACTTCTTGCTTTCCTCCTTTTTCACTTCTCTTACTTTCACTTGCTGTTTACTTAAGCTCGTCCCTGAGCTGACTGCACTCTTGCCCTACCCGGGCTTAACTGCTCTTCACTCAAGCTCCTCCTAAGCTAAACTGCTTCTTTACTCAAGCCCTGCCTGGGCTAATCTGCCTGGTAACTTCCTGCCTCCAGAGTTGTGAGCTCCTTGGTGGGCGGAGCCAACCGCCTGGCCCACCCCCTGGTGTGCATCAACAGACTCTTGGGGGAAGGCAACAAGGGTTTCTGGTTAGCAGATGTGCCTACCTGGAGTGTGGGGTGTAGTGGTGTTGTTATCTGTGTCCCCTGGCTTGCCCAGGGCGACACATTCCCCCTTAGCAAAATGCAGACCGTCCGCGGGCTGCCGTCCTACACCGGTTTATTTTTCTGTAAAAAGGGGATAACAGGGTTAAACAAACATGCATAACATTTTTAATCAACTCTTCCCAAGACGGGAGGCACATTTTCTTTTAACGTTTCAACGGTGTACGGTCACGGTTTCCGCTCTCTCCCACCCAAGCAACCTGGCCCTGATGCTGCCCCTAAAACCCAGGCAGCACCCCTTGACCCACAGTCCAGCACAAGTCACCCGAGCGGGATCTGTCCTTGTCCTCCAGAGGGTAGCCACCGGTCCCTTTGGTGGCTGGGCCCTGGCCTGCTCTGCTCAGGGCCCTCCCTCCAACCTGCCTCTCCGGAGGCGGCATTGCGGAAACGGTAACGGTACCCAACATATTTACAAGCCACTAACGTTTGTGGTTGCCCTGCAGAGTTCACGGGCTTGTCCATGGCTAGTTCCCATGCATTTTTAAACTTTTAACGGTCCCCACGGGGACAACGGTGCCGGCTCCTGCCGGTTGCTAATCACAGCTGACAATCAGGTGAAAACTCGGTTCAATCAGTGTTTTTCATTTTTCAAAACTTTCAACAAACTTTCAAACAAACAAAGCGCTGGTCCCTACGGGGACGGTGCCGCGGGCCTCCATTGCCCTACTCCGGTCCTGCTGCTGCTTCATCCGAGGGAGGGGGTGCAGAGCTCATCTTGCCCTCCGGGCTGCCCCTCAGCTTTACATCCAGGGCAAACCACCCCCTCTCTCCGCAGTGCCGAGTGTACCGCACCATGTCTCCCGGGATAAGATTGCGGCCAGGATGCTCTTCGGGCAGGTGAGCATGCACATCCCGCCGGGCTACAAATACCTCGGCCTCCAGGCCCGGTTCGTATATGAACCCGTAGCCCCGGCGGATATCGAATCGCCTCACCTGCCCCTCGTAGAACGGGCCCCGGACACGGAAGGTCGCTTGCCGCAGGTTCTCCTTTTCCCGTATGACTCGGGCCACCAGCTCGGCTTTCCTACGCTCCCTCTCCGCGATCTCCAGGCCCAGCTTGGTCAGCTCCCTGTCCCAGTATGGCTCCGGCGCACGGGTTGAGCCCCGCGGGACATTCAGCACGTTACCCACTGTCAGGAAGGTGGGTGGCGTATCCCGCGGTGTCATGGCCTTGGGCGCTGCCTTGCAGCAACAACCCGGCGCCACCTCAGCCGAGGTGTGGGGGATGGGCACAGGGGCTTTCCGCAGTTGGGCCTTCGGCTCGGAACGGGTCATCGGCTCCGGCTCGGGGAACTGCTCGGGGACTGTCTCTGGCGCAATCTTCGGGGCCTTCCATGGCAATGCCTCCGGTTTGCTTCGGGCTCCGGCTACAGGTCGGTCCGCTGGGGCGGACGGGCTGGGTATCGCTACCGGTTGCGGTGGCAGCGGGCCTAGTGGCGGGGTCACGGCCTCCGAGACGGGTGGCGAAGGAGGCAACGGGGGGAGAGGGCTTGGACCGGGTCCCTCAGCCGCAGCGACCGGTCCCTCCGGGACATAGGGGCGTGGGTCACTCACCCTCCCTTCCTCCGCTTCCTTCTCGCGTCTCCGCACGGCTGCCAAAACGTCCGCCATGTCGGTCTCCCACTCCTCCAGGAGGAGCTGCATTTTGACCTGCAGCCTTAGATGGAGCTGCGCGGTCCGGATCTCCACCCACGCTGCGGTTCCCGGTGCGGGGGCCACGGTGTTTCGGGACGGCATCCACATGGTGTCTTTGCTGTTTGCTTCCAGGAACGGGATGTTTGCAGAGTCCTGGCGTCCCTGCTTTTATAGCGGCGACTACATGCCGCCAGCCGCCATCGCGTCCCCCTTAGCTCTTTTCGGCCCCTCCTCTCTTGGGGCGGAGTTTTGGCCTTCGCGCCTCTACTGCTCGAGAAGACGTTCGAGCGGGAACTTTTCGCGCCAAAGATGGCGACTTCTGAAATTTTTCTGCCGGATACCTCCGGCGGTAACAAGGCGCACCTCTACCAGACGGCAGAGCGGTAAGATCCTGTTCGTGACGCCAAGTTGTCGCGGGCGGGGAGGAGGGTGTCAGCACACCGCGCTCACCCCTTCTGCTCGGGTCCGGCAGCTGCTCCTGGTGGCTCGAGCCGTAGGCCGGATCCCGGGGTTTCTCGAGCGACACTCCTCGCCCGTGAGTGAAAGGGGGGTGTTTGTTGGGTGTGGGGATTGTTATAGTTCGTGACGCCACCCACGGTTGTGGTGATTGCACCACCGCTGCTCAGTGTGGGGGTCCCGGGGATGGTGATGCGGAGCAGCCAGGTGTTGTGTTGCCCCTCCGTGGGTAGGGGTTGGTGATCCCGGGGCCCAGTGAAGAGATGTGAAGTGTAGGGCCTGGAGAGCGCAGGGACGCGGGGGGGCAGCGCTGTGCCTTGCGGCACTGTGGTACTCACTCAGCCTGAGACACGGACACAGTTTGTACGGTAAACCAACGGCTGGTAGGACGGTCCCACAGACGGTTGCACCTGCACTCCCGGTAGGTGACGGTGACGTCTCTCTTCCTTGCACCTGTTTGACTGATGGTAGCGGTGGATTCCCTCCGGTTACCCGCTCCCCGACTGCAATCTGGGCCGGAGGAGCTCTACACTTTGCCCGCAGGCGCTGGCCCTGGGGAAACTGGTGCCTTGGCGGTGGCGGTGTCTCCCCGGTAATGGTCGGGCTGTTGCCGTCAATCGGGACTTTGTTGCTGGGGGATCTGCGTCCCCTTCACTGACGGATTCGGCAAATTGGGCGACTCCTAGCCTTGCCGGGGTCCGAGAGGCCCCTGCCCTGGTGCTGACTGTCCTTCGGAACACTGCTCCAGACCACCGGGCACACAGCCAACGGGGTCCTTCCAGGAACTTCCAAACGGTCCCCCTCCGGACAGTCACCGCCGTCGCTGACCTTGCTGTTCTAGCCCTACACACAGCTGGGCTCTCATGCTCTGCGCACTCTCTGCGCTCTCTCCACTTCTTGCTTTCCTCCTTTTTCACTTCTCTTACTTTCACTTGCTGTTTACTTAAGCTCGTCCCTGAGCTGACTGCACTCTTGCCCTACCCGGGCTTAACTGCTCTTCACTCAAGCTCCTCCTGAGCTAAACTGCTTCTTTACTCAAGCCCTGCCTGGGCTAATCTGCCTGGTAACTTCCTGCCTCCAGAGTTGTGAGCTCCTTGGTGGGCGGAGCCAACCGCCTGGCCCACCCCCTGGTGTGCATCAACAGACTCTTGGAGGAAGGCAACAAGGGTTTCTGGTTAGCAGATGTGCCTACCTGGAGTGTGGGGTGTAGTGGTGTTGTTATCTGTGTCCCCTGGCTTGCCCAGGGCGACACATATATACAGCAGGGCGCTGAGTGACTGTACTAACGATAGTGCTATATACAGCAGGGCGCTGAGTGACTATACTAACGATAGTGCTATATACAGCCGGGCGCTGAGGGACTATACTAACGATAGTGGTATATACAGCAGGCGCTGAGTGACTATACTAACGATAGTGGTATATACAGCAGAGCGCTGAGTGACTATACTAACAATAGTGGTATATACAGCAGGGAGCTGAGTGACTATACGAACGATAGTGCTATATACAGCAGGGCGCTGAGTGACTATACTAACAATAGTGGTATATACAGCAGGGTGCTGAGTGACTATACTAACAATAGTGGTATATACAGCAGAGCGCTGAGTGACTATACGAACGATAGTGCTATATACAGCAGGGCGCTGAGTGACTATACTAACGATAGTGCTATATACAGCAGAGCGCTGAGTGACTGTACTAACGATAGTGGTATATACAGCAGGGCGCTGAGTGACTATACTAACAATAGTGGTATATACAGCAGGGAGCTGAGTGACTATACTAACGATAGTGCTATATACAGCAGAGTGCTGAATGACTATACTAACAATAGTGGTATATACAGCAGGGCGCTGAGTGACTATACTAACGATAGTGGTATATACAGCAGGGAGCTGAGTGACTATACTAACGATAGTTGTATATACAGCAGGGCGCTGAGTGACTGTACTAACGATAGTGGTATATACAGCAGGGCGCTGAGTGACTGTACTAACAATAGTGCTATATACAGCAGGGCGCTGAGTGACTATACTAACAATAGTGGTATATACAGCAGGGCGCTGAGTGACTGTACTAACGATAGTGGTATATGAAGCAGGGCGCTGAGTGACTGTACTAACGATAGTGCTATATACAGCAGGGCGCTGAGTGACTGTACTAACGATAGTGGTATATACAGCAGGGCGCTGAGTGACTATACTAACAATAGTGGTATATACAGCAGGGCGCTGAGTGACTATACTAACGATAGTGGTATATACAGCAGGGCGCTGAGTGATTGTACTAACGATAGTGGTATATACAGCAGGGCACTGAGTGACTATACTAACAATAGTGGTATATACAGCAGGGCGCTGAGTGACTATACTAACAATAGTGGTATATACAGCAGGGCGCTGAGTGACTGTATTAATGATAGTGGTATATACAGCAGGGCGCTGAGTGACTGTATTAATGGTAGTAGTATATACAGCAGGGCGCTGAGTGACTATACTAACGATAGTTGTATATACAGCAGGGCGCTGAGTGACTGTACTAACGATAGTGGTATATACAGCAGGGCGCTGAGTGACTATACTAACGATAGTGGTATATACAGCAGGGCGCTGAGTGACTATACTAACGATAGTAGTATATACAGCAGAGCGCTGAGTGACTATACTAACGATAGTGGTATATACAGAAGTGCGCTGAGTGACTATACTAACGATAGTGGTATATACAGCAGGGCGCTGAGTGACTATACTAACGATAGTGGTATATACAGCAGGGCGCTGAGTGACTATACTAACGATAGTAGTATATACAGCAGAGCGCTAAGTGACTGTACTAACGATAGTGCTATATACAGCAGGGCGCTGAGTGACTATACTAACGATAGTGGTATATACAGCAGGGCGCTGAGTGACTATACTAACGATAGTAGTATATACAGCAGAGCGCTGAGTGACTGTACTAACGATAGTGCTATATACAGCAGGGCGCTGAGTGACTATACTAACGATAGTAGTATATACAGCAGAGCGCTGAGTGACTATACTAACGATAGTGGTATATACAGCAGGGTGCTGAGTGACTGTACTAACGATAGTGGTATATACAGCAGGGCGCTAAATTACTGTATTAACAATAGTGGTATATACAGCAGGGCGCTGAATGTTTGTATTAAAGATAGTAGTATATACAGCAGGGCGCTGAGTGACTGTATTAACAATAGTGGTATATACAGCAGGGCGCTGAGTGACTGTATTAATGATAGTGGTATATACAGCAGGGCGCTGAGTGACTATATTAAAGATAGTGCTATATACAGCAGGGCGCTGAGTGACTATATTAATGATAGTGGTATATACAGCAGGGCGCTGAGTGACTGTATTTACGATAGTGGTATATACAGCAGGCGCTGAGTGACTGTATTAATGATAGTGGTATATACAGCAGGGCGCTGAGTGACTGTATTACCGATAGTGGTATATACAGCAGTGCGCTGAATGACTCTATTAATGATAGTGCTATATACAGCAGGGCACTAAATTACTGTATTAATGATAATGGTATATACAGCAGGGCACTAAATTACTTCATTAATGATAGTGGCATAAACAGCAGGGCGCTAAATTACTGTATTAACAATAGTGGTATATACAGCAGGGCGCTGAATGTTTGTATTAATGGTAGTAGTATATACAGCAGGGCGCTGAGTGACTGTATTAACGATAGTGGTATATACAGCAGGGCGCTGAGTGACTGTTAAAAATAGTGGTATATACAGCAGGGCGCTGAGTGACTGTATTAATGATAGTGGTATATACAGCAGGGCGCTGAGTGGCTGTATTAATGATAGTGGTATATACAGCAGGGCACTAAATTACTGTATTAATGATAGAGGTATATACAGCAGGGCGCTGAGTGACTGTATTAATGATAGTGGTATATACAGCAGGGCGCTGAGTGATTGTATTAATGATAATGGTATATACAGCAGGCGCTGAATGTTTGTATTAATGATAGTGGTATATACAGCAGGGCGCTGAGTGACTGTATTAACGATAGTGGTATATACAGCAGGGCACTAAATTACTGTATTAATGATAGAGGTATATACAGCAGGGCGCTGAGTGATTGTATCACTGATAGTGCTATATACAGCAGAGCGCTGAGTGATTGTGTTAACAATAGTGGTATATACAGCAGGGTGCTGAGTGACTGAATTAACGATAGTGGTATATACAGCAGTGCGCCGAGTGACTGTATTAATGATAGCAGTATATACAGCAGGGCGCTGGGTGACTGTTAAAAATAGTGGTATATACAGCAGGCGCTGAGTGACTGTATTAATGATAGTGGTTTCTACAGCAGGGCGCTGAGTGACTGTATTAATGATAGTGGTATATACAGCAGGCGCTGAGTGACTGTATTAATGATAGTGGTATATACAGCAGGGCGCTGAGTGACTGTATTAATGATAGTGGTATATACAGCAGGCGCTGAGTGACTGTATTAATGATAGTGGTATATACAGCAGGGCGCTGAGTGACTGTATTAATGATAGTGGTATATGCAGCAGGGCGCTGAGTGACTGTATTAATGATAGTGGTATATACAGCAGGGCGCTGAGTGACTGTATTAATGATAGTGGTATATACAGCAGGGCGCTGAGTGACTGTATTAATGATAGTGGTATATACAGCAGGACGTTGAATGACTATATTAAAGATAGTGGTATATACAGCAGGGCGATGATTGACTGGGGAAGATCCTGCACATGGTGAGATCCACGATAAATAAAGGGTTCACCTCAACAAACAAGGGATACACTGGGGACACTTTATCAATGGTACGCCCTGGCGCTAGGGAGGGGGACGATGGGACACCTCCTGCACTCATCTGCAGCTGCACTCTGTACTCCTTGCAAGCCCTATGTAGGTTTCTCACATGTCATCAAGCAGGAAACCTTAGGAAGTCCTGTAATAACTCTGGCTAGTGAGTTGGCAGGTGAGGATTGATAGTCCCACCGCTGCACCAAAACAACATGAAGGGAAGGTACGACAGACAGGGGAAACAACAAAGGATAAGCTCCAACTTCACTGCTGCAGTCAGACACCAGGACTGCAGCCTACAGTGCTTCCAACAAGGGCTCTAGCAGCTCCTTCCACCTCCAGGCCTAACTTCAGAATGGATTCAGAATAACTGGCGCCCTCTACTGGGAAATGTGACCATATATAGAGGAAGGGAATGGTCACCAACCGGAAGCACCTGAGGAGGAGTAATTGGAAGCTGCAGGCAAGGAAAACTGACATTAACCCTTCACGCACAAAAAGAAAAGAAACATTTAATTTCCAGAGTCTCACACAGGCCCACAGCAGGGGTCGGCCCACAGCAGGGAGAAGTGCATGGCACGCAACTGGGATTGGTCCACAGTGGGGATTAGCCCACAGCGAGGATCCGCTCACATCAGGGATCGGAACACAGTGAGGATTGGACTCAACAAGGATTGTCACACAGCAGGGATTGGCCCACAGCAGGGATCGGCACACAGCAGGGATTGGCCCACAGCAGGGATCGGCCCACAGCAAGGGTCGGCCCACAGCAGGGAGCAGTGGCTGGCAAACAGCAGAGGTTGTCCCACAGAAAAGTTCAGCCCACAGCAGGGAGCAATGGATGGCACATAGCAGGAATCACCCCACAGCAGGGATCGGCCTACAACGGGGATCCGCACACAGTCAAAATCCGCACAAAGCAGGTATCCACACACAGCAGGCATCAGCCCATCTGGCAATTGACGAAGGCTTTTGTAGTCGAAACGGCCGTCGGGTGGACGCCGGCACCAGGTGGATCTCCGGTATTGACCCCCCAGGTATGTTAGCACTTGAGACTATTTAGTCTCAGTAACGAATTGGCCTTATTATTATACTAGATATAGACGAGCCTTTGTTCCCTAATTTTATCAGTGTTGTCATTAATCCCGTTAGGATACCTAGGGTATGATATAAACATTGTACTGACACACTGTCGCTGGGGGACTATTACCCTTATAATAATGTTTTAGGGAACTTTTTTGGCTTTACTTGTAATTGTGTTTGTTTACTTTTCCTGGTTGGAGGGGTCTCTGGCTTCTATACTATGTATACAGTTTTTTTCTATTGTATACTGTGTATATAATTAATTTGATATTCTGATGCTATAATGCCAGTGTTGGGTTAAATAATTACCCTTTGTTGCCGGATTTCTCTGGCGTCTGCGTTCTCACTTGTATATGTGCCGCTCTTCACCTACCCTGTTTAATAAAGTGTCACTTTTTCAGCAATTGGGCATTTTTGATCGTAATTTCCTTTACGTTTTTCTTGCAATTGCCCTGATATACATTATATACTTTATACCAAAATGTTCCTTTTCTAGATGATTGTGAGCTTTGGATTTCAAGAGCCTACAATCCCCAATGAAATTGGAGATATAGGCAGATTATAATGAGGACAATTTGGGCTACAGCTCAGGACCCAGGCTTCGGGGGGACCCATGGCCAGATTGTCCTCACTGTAATGCTTTGTGCATCGCCCACACCAGAAGAAGCAAGTGCTCATGCGAAACAGCTATTGCTTATTTCTCTGATGTCTGCAATCCTGTGACCGAAATAAAGTGCATTTTACTGAGATTGCTGGTGGCGAGTGTCGCTTCTCTTATTCTTTTCTAAGAAGCAAATTTACCTTAAAATATCAGGTACTAATTAACCCCTAAAATACCCAGGTCATAATGTGGCACTGGGGATCAGCGATAATGCATAATCCAATGTAATCATTGTAGGTGCAAAGAAACGCGAGGTACCAGGAAGTATGTCTCTAGGTCAGGGACGACAAAGCCAACGGTCTCCTACCAAATATTTCAAAGACAAAGTGTAAATATAGTAAATAGTATTTTATTTTGAAAAAAAAAAAAATACAGAAAAAAAATCGATACTTTGCCAAAAAATAGAAGCCTTTTGGACTTTCCAGTTTGTCATGAAGGACTTTCCAATCTTCCTGATGCTGAGCGCTCACTGAAGATTTCCTGTGCATTGTGCCAATGTTAACAGACTGAGCCTTGGTGAGTAGAGGCGCCTATAGGGGGCAGGAATGGGGACGTGTCCTGTAAAAAGAAAGTGAGGCTAGAAAATTTGGGGGAATTTTTAGGGAAGGTGAATGCAAGAAGTTGGGGAGTATGAGAAAATGGAAGAGCTTTGGTTATTTTGATGGAGGTTTGGTTATTTTGATGGAGCTTTGGTTATTTTGATGGAGCTTTGGTTATTTTGATGGAGCTTTGGTTATTTTCATGGAGCTTTGGTTATTCTGATGGAGCTTTGGTTATTTTGATGGAGTGTTGGTTATTCTGATGGAGCTTTGGCTATTTTGATGGAGCTATGATTATTGTGATGGAGTTTGATTATTTTGATGGAGCTTTGGTTACTTTGATGGAGCTTTGGTTACTTTGATGGAGCTTTGGTTATTTTCATGGAGCTTTGGTTATTTTGATGGAGCTTTGGCTATTTTAATGGAGCTTTGGCTATTTTGATGGAGCTTTGGCTATTTCAATGGAGCTTTGGCTATTTTGATGGAGCTTTGGTTATTCTGATGGAGCTTTGACTATTTTGATGGAGCTTTGGTTATTGTGATGGAGCTTTGATTATTTTGATGGAGCTTTGGTTATTGTGATGGAGCTTTGATTATTTT